>NC_056735.1:874634024-874931783 GCF_019279795.1 Protopterus annectens | reverse complement strand
TGGGGGAGTTTTTCCAAGCCCATATCATCCCTTGTGGTGTATGTGGAGTGTGCTGTGTGACCTACTGCAGTACACACATAGAATACTACAAGCATTACTACTGCTCAACAATACAACACTACAAGATAGCAATTTCCACTATATGCATTGATTACACTGTAATTCTTACAGTACAGGTACTACATACACAGACATACTACATGTTATACATACCGTCTTAGTAATCAGAGGTGTTATTAACTAGTGTAATACTTGTTTCCTGTTCATGTTTCAGTGTTTTATACTGTCGTACAGGTAGATACAGATGGTTTGAATGTGTGACAAGGCAACCTTTTATAATTACAGATCAGTAACATGTGCTATCCCGATGACCAATTGGTGTTCCTAAGAAACTAATTACATGCACATCAGCTGCGCCGTTACTGCCTTAGCCAATACCATGGCTACAGTGGAGTATAACTGAGTACTCAACTTGGACATTGTCTCTTTGCCTTACTTGTGAGGAAGACAGCGTGGAAATTTCGTTTGGAATCTAGTGCAACAGCTGTGTGGAGACGAACAGTAATATATTCTGTGTAATGCCTAGAGGAGATGGTCTAAATGTGAGTACTGCTGATATATTTCTGAACATTGCTACTTGTTTAGGGTTTGTCTGTACCTATTGCTTCTGTATATGTTTCAGTCTGGCCAGGTTGTTTGACCAGCTCAAGGCTGGATAGATATGCATATAATGTTAGGGGGTTTATAGTGTGCTTACTGGACATATGTAGTTTGGTGTTACTGTATATCACACTATGCTAATAATCAGTACTCGGTAAAACTTCCTGATGTACAAACCTTTCAACCCTCTGAAAAGGGATTAGTTCATACAATCCCTGTTACATCAGCAGCTGTTCAATTGTATAATGGCAACTATTTTACATACACCATGTTAGTGTGTCTGTGTCCAGGTATGTTAAGGTTTCAGCTGATGTTGTACAGTAGTTGCATAACTGGTTATGGTATGACAGTATGTACTGATGTAATTAATTCTGGTGTGGGGTAAACGTTGGTGGGTGTACATAGCACATGCTGGTGTGTAGGAACCCCTTTTATACAACATCTATATGTGTGTGGGTATTCTTTCCCTATGTGAACACTTATCCCTTAGTGGACTAATACTATGGTAATTGCAGGCTGATTCATTAAGGCACTATTAAATGTTTCCAGTATAGCATGCAGATACTGTTAGTCCTTGAATCCTTTTGGCAATACATCGGAATGTAATAAAGATTTGCAAAATGAAAGCTGTCTGTGTAATTCTGTCATGGATATTTGTAGTCATCGCAGTTGTGTTGGTGGCTGTGTCCATAGAACATATTTGTAATAGTGTATTGGCATATACTCTTCATATGTTATGTTTATATTGTTTGGGGGGGGGGCGGACTCTGTGATTGCTATGGTCCATGTTATACTCAGATATGACCACTTCGGATGCTGTATACAGACATATATATATATATATATCTATATATATATATATATATATATATATATATATATATATATATATATACATTATTGCATACGTTTATCTGTACTTCCATAGATGTATAGATGTTTTTAACCTATTTATATATCTACATATATATGTAGACCTGTATATATCGACATGTCTCTATGTATCTCTCTCTCTCTCTCTGTACATATATATATATATATATATATATATATATATATATATATATATATATATATATATACATATGAGCATACACCTTTAATTGGGTACATGGTGGGTTGTCCTATTCCAACACATTCCTCCCTTTTGTGTTTTAACCTATCTGCATACAGACCTCGGATGGGTACATCCTAGGTAGCTTAGTATTAGGTTACTCTGAGGATGAAGTACATGATTGCGGGTTCTACTCCTGAAAGGTGTTATTATTTTACCTCTCAGAGTAGGCACTGGTAGGTAAAGTGTGAATAATGCACATTCATACTGTTGTGAGCAGGTTTGCCCATGGTCTGAGTGACGTTAAGCAAAGGTCACATGTGTGAAGCGCTTCTCCATTTACTGTGTTTCAGCACTGCTTACCATCACGCAAACACGTGGAACCCCACTTACAACTGCTTAAAAGTGCTTTAATCCATCTGCATCCAAAAGCCCTTATTCTGGCCCTCAAAATAACCTAATAGCCCTTGAACCCGGGACCATGAGCACCACAGTCACTGACTTTACCACTAAGCCATCTGAGATACATACAATTCTTATGGTGTTTAGAATATACATTGTACTACAGACATTCCTCACTACTGAAAACAAATGTGAGAGTCAGTTGGTGTACATATGTCTGATACATGTTAATGTTCATATGTTTGTGAAAGTAGGTGTTGCAACGTGACAATACAGGGTGTATTATGAATGAGTAAGGTACTTGCTTTGTGTCCTTTTTATATTGTCCCAATACTCCATGTATGCCCTTCCAGTTCACTTATAGGACATCCGACCCAGGTCATACTTGATGCACGATTTCATTACCCATCATTCCTCCCCCACCCCAATCCTCACATACATAACAACCACCTCTTCTATGGTGAATTAGGTTAATATTGTTATAATACCAGAGATGCATGTGTGTTGTGTACACTCCAATACCTTTGGAGTGCTTCTGTGTCACGAAGTGTGTTCATGGATGTTTATATATATATGGCTATTGATGTAACTGTATAATATATATATATATATATATATATATATATATATATATATATATATGTGCACACATCAGTGATATATATATATATATATATATATATATATATATATATATATATATATATATATATATATTTCATATTAGTTTGTAACAGTAATATATCTGTAGACTGGAATGCGTTGGTTCACAAACTACAGAAGAATACAATATACTGTACATATGTACAAAAAGTCACTGTCCCATTTGTGATCATTGCTGTGAAATGCATGTGGTATGAGGTGTAGTCTCAAGACCATGAAGCATGTGTACACCTCGGATGGCTTAGTGGTACGTCCTGTGACTGTAGTGTGCATGGTCCATGGTTTGACACCTGCTATGCTTTGTGAATGTCTTTTACTGCAGAATAAGGCACATTTAAGCAGTTGTAAGCATGTTTAAAAGTGTTTGTGTGCCATTATAGCAGCAGTTAAACACAGTTAAACACACTTTGTAACGTATAACCTGTGCACGCAAACATGGCCACATCCGCTAATTACTCCGGATATATACATGTCAGTAACGAACATCTCACTATGTGCTGACATAACATTACATTCTCTGCTGACTGTACTCTCCTGCACACATGGGTTTATATGGGTGATTCTAATGTTTATTATACAGACGATTACTACCTATATATGCAAGCTGTGGGTAAGGTATACTTTTGCACATGATAAACATCCCTGCCTTTATCAGGATTGTAACCTTGAATGCACAGATACAGTATGCGGATGTTGTAACCATTACACTGTTGACATTAACGTTGCTTCTGCCTATTTCCTACTTAGATGATTTCTATATGTAAGCTAGGCTAAGAAAAGGGCGGGAGCACCCGAACCCACTGAGCTTCACATACTCTTGAAATAACAACATATAACAAATGTACTGTGAGACAATACATTACATTCCTAACTACATTAGGCGTAGCCCCTCACTGACACACTTCAAGGGAAATCTTGTGGTGTGACAGGGTAACAGATTATACACCCCTGGGACCATGTGTCCCAGAACCATACAGCCAGGAGGTGAGGGAGCCTGCCCAGTTTGATAGCTGCAAGAACTGTTGGGGTAATTGAATGGTGTTGAATTGCCATATTAACATGCCCTCTTTAGATCACTACATGCCCCTATCACCCTCCACAACCCCAGTCTTCAACAGGTTCCAGCAACTCTGCCTGGAATTGCTTCATTGGCTATGCTTGCCAAAGGCTCAGTTACTTCATCAGTGGTGCGGGGAAGGCCTACATCCTGTTGCTATGCTTCTAATTGCCCTTGGGCAGATAGGTAGTCTATCTGTGAACCCCTAACGTGCAGGCCATAACAGCCATAATATGTGAATAAACAGACCTTCAGATCACGATATACAGTGTGACCTCACCATGTAGTCAGGAAACAGTTGAGTACAGCAAGAAAATGCAGAACACTGATACTTGATCTTTCCAAAAGCCTGTCTTGGAAGCTAGAAGACTTGTATAAGTCTAAGGCATTCTATTGCTTACCAGTAGGTTACCTACAGGGGAGATGAAAAACCGGCACAGATGGGGAACATGCATGCAATTATACCATATTAGCCTATTTGTCAGCCTTACACTTTGGAATATTAGCCAAGGCTATTGGCACCCCCATGGTGCCTTATTTAGGTGAATCTCAGAGGTGAATACCAGCTCTGTAAACAGGACAATAGCAGATGCAATGAGGATTATGCTATTCAACACCAGGGGTTGTGATCACAACATGCTTGCACTCACTGCACTCCTCAGTATGGACAACATTAACATCTGTGCATTAACTGAAATCTGTTTTAAGTCTCCTGAGAGCACACCAGCACTACCAGACTACAACACATACCACACATTTCAGCCACAGAACATGGACTGACAGTCATGGAGAGGCTGTATCCATATTCATCAGGGATACCTACACCTCTAGATTAGTGGGGCAGCATGATACCTCTATGATCATCCATGTGAAGCTAACATCAGCCACAACTGCAATGTGGAATGTGGCCTGCTACGGATAACCTTCCATGACCCAGGACCTCCACTCCACCTACCTGGAGACAGTGGAGAATATGACAGTCCTAACACACACCCTGGCATTGGTCGAAGTCAACTACTATACCATTAACTGGGAAATGTACTCCGGTACTCACTTCCAGGACCAGCGCTTCCTGGAATGTATCACCTCATATGCCCTGTATCAGGTGGTAACCTCCCTAATGCGGGGTGGACACTGCTAGATGTGGGCATCACCAACATGGGCAACAGGTGCACCACAGCACAGGTTAACCGGTCACTGGTTAGATCATGGACTATTCACTGTTTTCACACCTTAGCATCACCCCCACTCACGGATACCACAGTGTATACCTTTCCTACAGCTGTATTTACACTACTAGCAACAGGGGTGGGGTGTTTCACAGCCCATACACTAAGGAGAAACACTGCTCAAGATACAGACAGATCTACAAATGCAGTCTATAAGCACCTACACGGATGTATGGATCATGCTATCACTGGTAAACCATGACTCACTCCTCCTAGACTAGGACCGGTCTGGTGGACCTCTGCAATAAACAGGCTATACTACAGAAGTGGGACAGTGTTCCAGACACACAGCAAATCCCACGAAGGGCAGACATCCGTGACCACTATTAGTATGATACGTAGGTCCTTCATGACATCATCCAAGGCTAACATCAGCAGGAGAATACGCAAGGATTCAGCAGATAACCACAAAGCCTTCTTTGGCTATGTCAAGGATCTACATGGTGACACACAGAATTGCACTGTGCCGGTGAAATAGAGCACAAAATATGCTGACCTTACTGATATCACCAACATCCTTGCAGATGCATTCAGTGCATACTTCACCCCCTAAAGAGCCCACTACACTACCCGAAAGGTACAGTATCCCACACATCAGAGACACACAGGTGGAAATGGCCCTCTCTAACAGCAGAACACAGTATCAATGGAGGCAGATGATGTCCCAGACTGCATCATGCAAACTATACAAGACAACCTGCCCCCCCACCTAAGTAAGCATTCCTACCTCAGCCTCTCCACAGGCTACATGCCCATACAATGGCGCGTGGCAATGGTTATTCCACTCCATCAAGGTGAAATCACAACTGACCATGGTAACTACCACCCCATAAGCCTGACTAGCCTGGTCTGCAATGGTATGGTTCGCATCCTCATGGCACTCATTAAGAATGACATTGGTAACCTTTGGACATGTGACCCTACCCAGGTCAGCTTGGTTGAGTGCAGTTCATGCCTACTGAACCTGTTTGATGTCTTACATACAGTCACCAAGATGTTAGATGACAGGGCAGATGGTTCACACATACTACCTGGACCTCACCAAGGCTTTTGACACCATGCCTCACTCAGGTATTATTGATAAACACACCAGCCTGTACATTCACCCATACATCACAGGTTGGGTTGCCAACAGGCTTGCACACAGGACCCATATGGTACGACTGGCGGTCTCCAGGTTCAACTCTTGAACAGTCACGACTGGTGTCCCACAGGACTCAGTCCTGGGAGCCCTACTGTGTGGCATATACATCCCAGATGTACAGGCAAACACAGGTGGACTATGGCAGACCATGTTTGGCAATGACTGTAAACTGTGAGCCATGATTGATAGTCCAGCTGACATGGACATGCCTCAAGGGGCCTCACAGAGAATGTCACAGGGTGCCACCGACATGGCCTCCAGCCAAGTGCCAGTAACCACAGGACATTCCATTGTGGAATTGGCACCCACATATTAACACATGAGCGGCAGCCACTTTAATACAGACAAGGTAATGGGGTATCTGGGGACTAAGCAAGATAGTGATCTCCCCTTTGACAATCATATCTCCACAGTAGTTAGGACATGCTTCTATGTAGGCCATCTGATTACTAAAGGATTCCCATCTAGACATACTGGGGTTATAGTGCCCCTTTACTCATCTCTCATCAGTCCCATCATAGGGTATAATAACACATGTGGGATGTACCTCAGAGGATACGTCCAACAGCTGGGGGGTCCAGGAATGTACCTCACCAAGGGGAATACTGGCCTCCAACATATGGCCTATGCAGACGGACTGAATGAACTCCTGCTTTACTCAGTGGCATCTTGTTTACCCAGAGATGATCTCCACTGGCCAACACAGCCATGTCGACCTCAGGCTTGATGGATATGCTCCACCTATGGGAATCCATGTCACAGTGAGCCACACACTGTAGTGAGCTGACCTTACCACAATAATAACCGGAAGATGCTGGAGGGACAGCTTCCTGTCACAGACACTCCCCATACTTTGGAACAGCATCCCTAACTACATTATACAGAGCCCCTCATTAACACTCTGCAAGAGAAACCTTGAAGGGTGGATGGGGAACAGTAGATGCACCCCAGGGATCTCGCCATTGGCTCTGCTCCACAGGGGGACGGTTAATGAATCAATGGGGTAGCAAAATGTGACACATTTTGTCTGGCCTTATGAATGGCCTCTGGCAGTTGGCCAAGTGCCTAACTATGAATCTATATATACAATATCTGCATATGCTGATAGCTTAATTTACTGTTCAGGTGTTGACTTACCTTGTACCAATGGCTGTTGTGTGTGCAATAGTTGAGGGCTGCCTATGTTGGAAGCACACAGTAGACTGCCTATACATGACAATTTACAGGTAGTTTTGTGTGTGCGTGCCATCCATTTTTATTGTTTGTGCAGGTGGAGAAAGGTGTCAGTCCCTGGGTGCCTACACTGTCAGTGTGTGTGCTATACATTTCCTCTCTGCCAAGGCATGGGCATACTGGGCACACCTCTGTCTGCCTACTGGGGCTGGCTCAGGGTGTTCATGGTCTGAATACCTCTGTGCCTGTGGAGCCCTTGGCAATGGTGGTGGGCTGTGAGGGCCTTCACCATTGTGTCCCTGCTGCAGCTGATTCCACAGGACCATATTGTGTAGCATGGCACACACTATGAAGATGTGGGCACATGTACCTGGAGAGTACTGCAAGGCTCCACCAGATATGTCCAAGCAATGGAACCGTGATTTCAGCATCCCAAACACATGCTCTATGATGATTCTGGTTTGTGCGTGTGCCTCATTATGGTGTTCCTGCATGGGTGTGTGTGCATTTCTGATGGGAGTCATCATCCACTGTTCCAGTGCATAGCCAACATCCCCCACCAGGTGGCCATTTGGGATGTCCCCCCTGGCAAATAACCGATACAGCTGTGAGGCATGCCAGATGTGGGAGTCATGATAGCTTCCGGGGCTGCCAGCACACACATCCATGATAATGCCCTGGACATTTTACATGACCTGGTAGTTGATGGAGGGGTATCCTTTGCGGTTTATGTAGTGCCTACCCTGTTCACCGGGTGGTGACTTGATGTGTATGTGCGTGCAGTCTATTGCACCTAGTACCTCCGGGTATTCTGCCACACGGTGGAAGAGACGCATATTGCTGGCCAACTCCTCCTGCATTCAGGGGAAGTATATGTGCTCATTGGCATGTGGTAACATGGCATCCAGGAACTGGTGTAATACCCTGGATGCTGATGCCTATGAGATCCCCATGATATTCCCAGTTGGTCTTTGAAAGGTACCTGTAGCTAGTATTCTCAGGCTTACACATACCTTTGTATCCACTGGGATGGGTTCCCCTCTGTTTGTTCTGCCTCTGAGGCATGGCCAGCACAGCTCCACAAGTTGCTGTAGTGTGTCCCTGTCCACCCTGTAATGCTCTACTATCTCCACCTCATGTAGCCCCTGGTAGGTTACCCTGGATCTGAACACTCTCCTCCTCCTCTGGTGCCTGCGGTGGCCGTGTGCATCATCCTCCCCTCCACCTTCAGTCTCCAGCACATGCTGGTGGATCAAAGCTATGGAAGCCCCTAACATGTACATATTACAAGTTCCCCATCTGTATACACCACTGGTGCAGAGTGTATGGGAATACACAAATGTGTGTGAGGTGCTTTCACACTTTATATTATTGTGCTATGGGTGCAGCTGATGTAAGTGGGTGTGTATGAACTATTCCAGCTGCTGCGTGTCTTAATTATGGGTTTTGCAATGAGTACTGCAAGTGTGGGGCCTTTACTGTGGAGATCTACTTGCCTGCCTTGATTAATCTGCTGCCTTTTAATTCCCTTTTAACCTGGATCCCCTCCCATTATCAGGCATGCATCCACCTGCCGTCTTTCTTGTTTTGTACTTTCCCTACCCAGTCATGGCAAAATGTGCCTTGTAGCTGTTATACTGCATATTGCCTTTGTTCTGCTTTGACACTTTGCTGTTTTCTTTGCAGTACAGCCCCTCCCCTTCCCTGTTCTGCAGGTAGCTGCTTGCAGCCTTGTTAGCTGCTGTCAATGGCCCACTTTAGGCTCCTAGGTGTTAATTAGTTATTTGTACTCCAATTTCACCACTACAGCATTTCCGTATCACTTTTCTATATCCTTCCTGTTTCAGCTGCAGTGCGCGCTGCTCATACCAATTTACCAGGTTAACGCGCATTTTCATCTCCGTTCACATGCATACTTGGTTACCTTGTGTACTCTCAGCTAAGCATAGCTATGGGCAATATGACACACCCCTATCCTGCAGCTTTGCCTAGCTAGGGGCGGACCAGTTTAGCAATGCTCCAATGTGCTTACAGCAATGGCGACACACCCCTCTCTTGATGTCATCATTATCTCAAGGGCTCACCTCGGTGGGTGTTATAACGCTACGCTGTTTTGTGCATCCTTACACCAGTGGGAAATCTGCAATTCACTATTACTCCTCTCATTTGCATGATGTTGCCAACTAATTCCTTATACTGTGCATAACACTGTCACTGCCCCTTAGCAACCCTTGCGCCATGAGTATGGTGTAGCATGCCTGCCATTGACTATTATGGGGAAATTGTGATATGTGTTTCATTGCGGTTTTATTCTATATTTTTATATATTCCTAGCAATCCCGATTGCGCACCGCTGCCCTGCGCTTCCATGTCACAATAGTGCTACTATATAAATATATATATATATATATATATATATATATATATTAAATGTTAATTTTATATTTTGTACATTTTTTTTTGCCATTGGCATATATTAACATTATAATACATGTGTTAGTTCGGCTGGCACATCTCCGATTTTATGTTTGCAAAAATGTAAACCATTTTCTATGGTTTACATTTCTGCTTGCTTACACTACACCTGCACCACTTCCTGAATCACTACATACCTTCATTTGCATGCTACACTGCTGCACATGGGGTAATTAGCATACAAGGCTCAGACGTTGTGCGGGCAGAGCATACGCAGGTAGTGCACATGGAAACAGCTCATACCTGAATTGCTCAGCGGCCATATTTGGTGTTAGATCTCTGACGCTACGCCTGCACCTGGTGCAAGCTTCATAAATCCCAGGGTTGGTCTTTACCAACATGGAGGACCATTGCTCTGCCTCAAATGTAGGATGCTCACTAGTTAAATCTGATCATAAGTCAGTCACATTTGAAGTAGCATTTCTCAGCCACCTTGCATCTCCAAAGAGCAAGTCATCAATGCCCTTTCCAAGGCAAAACACACAACCTCTATGGGACCAGATGGCATCCCAGGTTGTGTTCTAAATAGTCTAAAACATGAGGTACCAACTTCATTAGGTCCTCTTTTTAACCAAAGCCTGAGTACAGGATTTCTCCCTACTGAATGAGAAACATCAACTGTCATCCCCATGCACGAAGAGGGTACAGCAACAGAACCTGGGAACTATAGACTCATAAGTTTAACCAGCCTTATCTGTAAGGCAATAGAATGAATCATCATAGATCATATAAATAAGGACATAGGTGACCTCCAAACACTAGATCTGACCCAGTCTGGCTTTGTCAAAGGCAGGTCATGCATGCTAAACTTAGTGGATTTCTTCAAAAATGTCACCAGGGCCAACAACATGCAACCTTTTCAAGTTTAACCCAGAAATGTTCATTACTAACCTATTATATATTAACTGGAACTTCCTAAATATCCTCCCCTTAGAAGATGCTGTAAATTAATTCAATACAACTTTCCTGACTCTCCTAAATAGTCTTGCACTGCATAGAATGAAGAGACTAAAAACAAATAATAAAATTAGGCTACACAAAAAGAACAGAATGTTAATGCAGGAAAGAGAAAAAGCATGGAAAGAATGCCAAAAATATAAAACACCACAATATCTTCAAAACTTCAGAAGGCTTTGCAATCATACTAAAAGGAAAATTAATGAAGACAAAAACTAAACTAGAATAATTTTCAAAATAATAGTAAACACAACCCTAAAAAATTCTGGACAGCCATTAAATAAATCTTGCATCTTGGCCATGACTTCACCCCTAATTCATCTCCCAGTAACTCATCACTCAAAAAGCAATTCAGTTCAACTCTTATTTCGTAGATAGTATAGCATCTCTAACTAAGGATTCTCTAGCATCTAATCCTAACCCTGCCCAGTAGCCGTGTATCACCATATCCACCTTTACCTTCAGACCTGTGCCCACATCCTATATAAAACTATTCTTAAAAAACCTTAAGCCATGCTCTACTTCAACTGATGACTTTCAAGTGAATACCTTAAAATAGCAGCCAGTAGCATTACCTACCCTGTCTCAATCCTTATAAATAGGTCAGTCCAGGAATTCCATGTTTCCTTTCTCTGGAAGAAGTCATACATTATCACTCTGCACAAAGGAGGAAATTCAACAGACATTAATAGCTTTAAACTTCTGGCAATCATATCTCTCCTTCTCCAAAATACTAGAAAAAAATGTATTCAAAACAATTGCTAAGTTAAGTTCTGCAGGAAGTACTCCTATTCTCCATACAACATGACTTCCATCCTTCCCATAGCACTAACACTGCACTTTTAACCTATACAGATACTGTCAATAAAGCTATAGATAATGACAAAGTAGTCTTCTCCTTATTTCTAGACTTGTCTAAAGCATTCAAGACAGTTTGTCACAGCAAACTTCTGCTTCAAATGCCCTCATTATATCAGTCTCAGCCCACCCTTCTATAGTTTAAAAGTTACTTATCCATTAGGTATTAGTCAATAAAATGACACTTCACCCATTCTCCATACCTCCCAGTTACAACTGGTGTACCAAAAGCTCTACTCTTGGTCCCCTCCTTTTTAACATTCTTACCAACACCCTCCACACATCCATACAATAGGCCTCCCTAATACAGTATATAGATGACTCCACACTCATTTGCACATCTGACAACTTGGCACACCTCCAAACAATTACTCAGGAAACTTTAACAGCAACACAAACATGGCTGTGTAACAAACAACTCATGCTCAACCCTCAAAAAACGACTACTTTTTTCCCCAAATCTTTTTCCCATGGAAAAAAAAAAAGAAAATTTAAAGGCATCTATCTTAATAATACAACAATTGAAGTCACTTCTCATAGAAATTTATGAGGTATGATAGTGGACGATAATCTCAAATTCAACCTGCATATACAAATTTGCATAAGAAAAATTCATCAAAAACTGGGGATACTTTATAGAGCCAAAACCCTTCTCACCAATGTAACTAAAGCTATACTTGCTATTAACTTATATCCTCCCCACACTTCTTTATGGTGCTCCCATCCTTCCTAACCTTCAGTCATCACAAACATTAAAATTTGTACAATGCTATACCAAAGTTGCTAAATTTGCAGTAAATACCCCTTCCAGAATGCACCATTGTATAGCACGAAGAAACCTAAATTGGTCAGAACTACCCCAACAACAAACATGTATACAATTTCTTACCACATATAAAATTATCCAAAATCCATCTGCTTTTCCAGCACTAAATACCATTCTACGCTGTCATTTCCCCAGTCAGAGATTACAATCCAGTGACCGAAAAATCCTGTCTACTCACAAACCTATCAAATCTGTTGAGCATTCTCTGTGCTTGTACCATGTTACTAAGGCCTGGAACGTCTTATCTCTGTCCATCAGCTCAATACCCTCCACTCACTCCCCCCCTTCCATCCTTCAAAACCACTCACAGAGCCTTCTTAGCCAAAAGCTGGCTCTGTTCTTGCTCAATACTAGGATAAACTATATCCCTATATGTGAACAAATACCTATTTATACCTTATATCTCCTTTATCTCCCTTATTCACTCACTTCCTTGTATCAATCTCTCTCCCCTGGCTTTCTCTACTGTTTCTGATTAAGTCTTTTTGATGAATACTGAATAATAAAGTGTAACTGCTAAAATCTATTATTTTTCTCATCGCTTTCCTGAGTGCCTCCTAGTGTTTTTTTGGTTTGTGTTTGTTTTTATTCTGGTTTGGGAGTTACTCATTTTTTTAGCAAATAATAAAATGGGTTCAAATAAAAGGTAAGGCATATCCAATCAGCATAATCCATGGTTTCACATTATGTTATGATTTGGTATAGAAGTTTGCAGAGCACTATTACATGCTGAATTTTTATTGTTGTGGTCAGCCTTGCAAATTGTGGATCATTATGTGCCTGTATCCTGCTGGTTCAAAAACAGATGAAATTATGTTATATGTCTGTGATTGTTAGTTATATTCATTTCTTAGCAGTGGGTGGGTTATTCTTGTTATGTTGCTTACTACTCTCTTTTTATTTAGGCTATAGTCAGTTTCACATCTTGGTTTCCATTGTTATATTTCTGAAGGTCAAGACTCACAGCAGAATCATCATTGTACGTCTGATTAATCATTTTTTCTCTCTGCATACTATACATACGTGGTAAGCATAGCTGCCAAAGTATTGGTCAAGCCACAATCAGGCAATATTATTTGCATAGCAATTGTCTATTTTGCCAGGAAGTAAAGTAATAGATTACAATTGGTTTGTTTCCCACATGTTTCCCTTTCCTGAATGCTAACACTGTACTGGCACCCTGACACCATCCATTGACATTGACAAATGTTTTATTCAGAATACCAATATTTTGTTTTTATAGACTATGCATGTGGAACATGGGTCAGACAAGAGTCCAGGTCCTACCAAGCCAGGAATGAAAGGCTATATAGAGCTTTTTAATTCTGTGCTACTAAGTCAGGAAGAAAAGGCTACACGTACCTTTCAAATTCTTTACCATAATATGCTGTCATTAACTGAAATGTGTTGACATATATCTACTTATCTGATGACAGGAAGCAGTTTATGATGTTTTAAGCTTTTCAGTACCTATGGCCATAACAGGTGGTATGTGTCTATCATACATATACTTAGCTATGCTAAGTTTTGCACAATATACAAGTAAGTTCTAGATGACAGGGCGTTTTGTGTCTACTGTTAGCTGTCTTATTTTTTTCTGGCTTGTTGAAACTTTGGTTCATTCTCAGTTTAAAATTCTCCATTATTATTTGTATTACTTTATCCATAACTAATGAGTACTCCCTGTTGTATGATTGAGCTGTAGCTCAATTCCCATTTAACAACAGGGAATACTTTTCTTGCAATCCTCATTAGCATATGTAGCTAGTGGATTCCCACAACAGTTTTTACAAAAGTAAGAATAGCTTGAGCATTTTGGGCTGAGTATGACTTCAAGTGTAAGCTGTTTTACAGTTTATCTCTTAGTTGTTGGCCTTCCACCCCTCTCATTTTTTTAGGTTATCCAGGCCTACAATATACATTTGTTAGAGGTTAGGTGCCTTTAAAGATCACACAAATGGATGATGTCCTCACCTGCTGGTAACTAGTTATATCCACACTGGGGTGAGACATCATGCAGATAGGTTTGTTCTTGTCATAGGTTCATAGGTTCATAGGTAGGTACTAGGCTATTGGCCTTAGGGCCTATATAAGCCCAGCCAAAAATGTACCCTGGCTTTCGCCACCCAAGAAATTTATTTTCCTGTACCCTTGTCGAGCAGAGCCACAGAAGTGATCCCTGAGGTGAATTTCCTATTTCCCATCCAATCATCAAGATTTTTCTTGAAGAGTGCTAATGAGGAGCTCTGTTTGACATAGATAGGTAGTCTGTTCCAGAGTATGGGAAGTCTCTGGGACAGGAATCTATCCCTCCAGCATGTTCTGTTTATTGTGATGACAAGGTTTAGGTCCCTAGAGTGTGTAGCTCGGAGGGATTGGGATTTCTTTAAGTGGAGCATGTCCAACAGCTCTGGGTTTGACATAGCTTTGTATATTAGGCAGAGATTGCCTCTGAGAAGGCGATATGCGACGGAGTAAAGCTGGAGTTTTTTGAGACGGTCTGCATAGGGCATCTGTTTGAGGCCAGTAATCCTCTTTGTGAGGTATTTCTGTGGCCTTTCCAGTTGTTGTAGCTTTCTTGTGAGGTACATACCAAAAGGGGCGTTGTACTCTATAATGGGTCTAATGAGTGATGAGTAGAGGGGAACAATGACCTCTTTTTTCTGGATGAGAAACCTTTTGTGATGAGGTGAGCCATGTAGAAGGATTTCCTGACGACTGTGGCAATGTGATTATCAAAGGAGAGACTACTGTCCACCTGTGTCCCAAGGTCTCATCACATTTTCAGCATTAAGTAGACTACCAGCTATGTGGTAGTTCATGGGTACAGAGTTTTTACCAAAGAGGATGACAATACACTTTTTGGCATTGAGCTTCAGGCCCTGGCTTTGACACCAGGCATCTGTCTCAGTGAGGCCCTTTTGTAGTATGTCCACATCGTTAGGAGTTTCGATTATAGCTCCTAGTTTGCAGTCATCTGCAATCTTTGTTAGCCAAAGACCTTCTGTGTTAGCCTGTACTTCAGAGAAGTAGATACCAAACAGGAGAGAACCCAGGGTTGAATCCTGTGGTACTCCACTTGTCACTGGTCTGAAGTCGGATTTGGAGTCTGCTACTGTTACAGTGTGGGTTCTGTCCGTGAGCCAGTTGGCAACCCATCTTGTGACATAGGGATTTATACCTAATTTAGTGAGCTTATCTATAATTCCAGAGTGGGGGATGGTGTTGAAAGCCTTGGCGAGATATAGATAAGCTGTGTGAACCACCTTAACCTCATCTATGGCTTTGGTGACTACTTCACAGAAGTCAATCAGGTTTAGGAGACATGATCTGCCTTTTACAAATCCAAACTGGGTAGGGTCCAGAGTTTGGAGATTACCAGTGTCTTTGTTTATGAGTTCCATGATGACACGTTCCATGGCCTTGCAGACCAGGCTTGTCAGGCTAATGGGGCGGTAGTTCCCGGGGTCCGTCATGGTTCCCCCTTTGTGGAGTGGGATAACCATCGTGGTGTGCCATTCAGTGGGCACAAAGCCTGAGGTGAGGCTATGATTGAACATGGTACTTATGTAGGGTGCCAGTTCATTCTATAGTTTGTGTAGAACGCAGCCTGGGATTTTGTCAGGTCCCGTGGATGGTGTGTTCTTGGCTTTGGAGAGTGTGTTTTTTACCTGTGCAGCCATGATTACAGGAACTTTGCATTCTTCCGGTATAGAGATGGGCCCTCTAGGGGGTGAGAGGGGGGTAAAGTTAGCACTGAACCTATCTGTCAGGATGTTGGCAATATCAGTTGGTTCTGTATATTTAGTGCCATTGTGCTGTAACTCAGAGCAGATCTGAGTGTTGCCATTGAGATTCTTGACATAGCTATAGAATGCTTTGTGGTTGTCTTTAGAGTCATTGGCAATTTTGTTTTCGTAACTAGCTTTGGAGGATTTTATGAGGGATTTCAGCTTCTTACTGAGGTTGACCAGGGAGGTCCTCCAGTCATGGGATTTTACTCTTTTTTGCAACAGTTTCTTTCTTCTGTTGTAGAATTTGTTTATGGCAGAGGACCACCAGATTGGCTTCCTTTTTTGGAGGATAGCATCTTGGTTCTATTAGGGATAGCAGGATCCATGCACTCGTGTAAGTGCTTATAAAGTGCATTTGTGTAGGATTCAGCAGTCGTACCTCTTTTGTCCATCTGCATGGGTGTCATGAAGTTTGCCACTTCTGTCTTAAGAAGTGAGAAGATGGCTTTGGAGAAGTTTTTTACAATGGTTTCCCCTAATTGGGGGTGGGGGCAGGATGTGGATGTCTAGGGTGATTAGCTTGTGGTCGGATCTGACCAACGAGTTACTGACCTCTGGTGTGGAACACCAGTTGCCCATGTTGGTAATGACCAGGTCTAGGATATTGCTGCCCCTGGTGGGGGTGTGAATAAATTGATCCAAGGCATTGGAATTTATGAATTCCAGAAAACGTTGAGCAAAAGAGTTGGTACATGAGTAGTTTTCCCAGTTAATGGTGGGGTAGTTGAAATCGCCCATTATTAGGGTGTTGGGTTGTACCCTAATACTTTCCAGTGTATCAAGAAATGAGGAGTGGGAATCCTGGGGCATGGTGGGGGGTCTGTAGCAAGCTACAATTTGGATTGCTGTCTTGCCCGGAGTTAGTTGCACTTGGATAATCTCGGATGCATTATGCTGTGCAACTAGCCTGGAGGTGTGGATATCCTTAATGAATATGGACACAGCTCCACCTTTAGTGTTTCATTCTGGGTTAGGTGGCCGAAAGGTGTGGTATGAATTATAGCCTGGTAATGCAGGGGTGCTCTCTGGAGCTTTGAACCAGGTCTCTGTCACTGCACAGATGTCGATGTTCTCCATTTTAAGGAGTGCCTCAAGTGAGTTAATTTTGAGGTTTAGACTTCTAGCATTGAGTAGCATTACCTTCAGATTTTGCTTGCCTGTACATGTTACGGTGGTGAATTTGTCATTTGAACCTTGCCTAAAAATGGCACTATAGGGGTGGCGAGAGCCTTAGCCAGTATCCGGAATCCCAAGGGCGACAGGTGCAGGCCATCTCTGGCAAAGCATCGTGGTCTGTTGATCATGTCATCCCAGGCAGACAAATACTGGATCCTCTTAGAATGACAGCAGAAGCTTAGCCAATTGTTGAAGTCAATCATTTTGTCCTTGTACTGTGGTATCATTCTGTCTTGCATGCAGTAACCACAGATTTTTCATATAGTATGTGGGACCTGTCCACCTGAGGCACTGGTGAGGTGAATATTTTAGTGCTAGTACTGTCTATAACAAGAAGGACATGTTACTCAAAACTGCTACAATATTGAGATGCGGCACTTATCACAGAGACATGGATGAGCATTAAGTTTTGCCTCATACTCACAGCCATAATGTTTCCAGAGTTCTCAGTGATATATGGCTGGAACTGGAATTCTGGTTGTTTATCATCTAACAATAACACTGGACAAGGCTGAAGTTAGTAGTGCAACTCCTTTGAGTTTGCAATAGGTGAAGGAACAAACTCTGGACACCTCCCCATCTGCTGTCACCCGGTAGTGTGATGACATTCATTCTGTAGTTTTCTGATTCCCTTGTCTTCTTGGCACTGTCCTCTCCGAGATGGCTAGTTCAGGGGGACTTCAACATCAGAGATAATGAAAAATCAATGAGTTTTTTAAAAATAAATCCCATGTATTATGAAGGAATTTGGGTTCTGCTACCCCATAGATTTAAAAATACTGTAGAGATTTATAGTGGACTCAGTCACCTGGTTGGACTACTTCATATGAATATCCTCATATAGAACCCCCCTGATACAGGTCTTATGCAATGTATGAGACGTGGTCTGATCAATCCAGATCTTTTGAGTTTTCTGTTGCCTGTACAGCCTTAATAATGCCACTGGCCCAGGTAAGCTGGATTGTCCTATAGTTAGTTACCACTTCAGTGGACATCTTTGTCTCATGCAATGTGTAATTGATACATTTGGTTTCACATGAGCCATGCTATAGAACTGGTCAAAAGACTGAACAGAGGTAGCATAACACTAGTCTGATTGAAGACAGACCTGGACTGGGTAACCATTTTTGGCAAGAAAGAAAAATGTCTCACAGAGGAAGACTCTGTACTTAGCATGGGAGATTTCTGCTGTGGCAAACTGACCAGTAGCATTTGCCCTGGAGGTGGGGAAGCTATGCAGTCAGGCCTATCTCATGACCCGGTCGTATCAAGAGAAGAACGTGAACTATCTTATAAGTCATTTTGTGCCAAGCTTTACGCTTTTTTTTTTTTTTTTTTTTGCAAGGTGTTTATTTGGATCATGTCAGGAGTGCTAGGGAGTCATTATCATCTTGGAAATTGTGTGTTTTCCATGCCATTTTATGAACATTTTATATCCATTGTTTACACTATATGTACTGCAACCATTTGACTGGATATTTCTTTTACCATGATGATTATTGCCTATCTGGAGCTTCTAGGCCCATTCTTGTACTAGAATATCCTTGCCCCACTCAGACATGGGGTATTTCCATCTAAAATTAAAACGATCTCCAGGGATTAATTCCTTAGCACCAAGCCAAAATTACCCTCACAAGTATGGCAAGTGCACAGGCCCAACAAACTTCCAGCAAAGTCAAAAATCAAGGCCAACACTAAGTGTGGTTAAAATAGCTAAATTTTATTCAACTATGAATCACCAAAAGGGTAGGGTAAAACCCACTAACCCCAATCCACATGGTTGGATTTTTGTGGGGTTAGATGGTTTTACCCTATCCTTTTGGCGATTCATGGCTGAATAAAATTTACCTATTTTAACCACACTTAGTGATGGCCTTGATTTTTGACGTTAATTCATTAGCACCTTATTCTCTTGATTGAGGTGTGCCACAAGGTTCTATAGCTGATCTGCTATTGTTCACCATGTATATGCTTCCCTTGGGAGTTGTCACTGAAATAGGTGGTTTGCAGTACAACTGGTATGCTGATAACATGCAGTTGTGCCTCTCCTTCCCTTGGGAATCTGCCATTCATCAAGGATCACATCAGTGACATGGAATTTACTGACACCTAGATGTTTGACAACTGGCTGAAACTCAACACATCCAAAAGAGTAACTGTGATCATTCATGCCACTCTGAGGGAGTTTTGTCACCATTTTGATTTCCCAATATTATGCTTAGTGGAGACAAACTGCAGCTTGTGTCAAAGATGAAAATTTGGAGGTAAGTGCTGATAACAATCAAACACTGAAGGACAACGTTTTAGCTGTCATCAAATTCCCCCATGTTTATCTTGTGAACATTATACCTATTAAGAACTATATTCCACTGTGAATCTCCTTGCTGTGGGCTATTTTCTGATACCTTTTCATCTAGATTACTACAATGCTGTACAAATTATGGTTCCAGGTTCATAATGTGATTCTCTGTAGCTTGTATCAAACTCTGCAACCCATGTACTACTTGGAATGTCTAGATAGCAACAACTGATGCCAGTTCTGCTAATTTGTTAAAGTCCCGAATCAGTTAGTGTATTATCTGCAATGTTCTGATCATGCTGTACTCAGCTGTGTACAACATGTGCCCCCCCCCCCCCCCCCCATCTTTTAAATTTGCTGGCCTGGTACTGGCCATCTCATTACTTATATTTAGATTACAAATAGCTGCAGTAGGCACTAGTGGTGCAGTTGGAGTCTTCAGACATTTAAGATTTTGTCCATCAGACAATACACTTCTGGAATCAAATACCTGCTTGGTTATGAGATTTCATGACACTAGGTGATTCCCTGATGACCTTCTACTTGAGGTTGCTTATGACTGATGTTATGATTTTATTCACTAAATGTTTTATTGTTAAACATATGTCTGCTGTCCACTTAGTTTTATCTTGTAGTCTATTGATGTATTCTTTTATATGTGTTGTTGTATTGTACAGTGAATCGACTCAAGCACTTTAATAAACATGAACTTGAAGCTAAAATTGTCTTATTATCCTTTGGTACTATATGCAGACAGAGGAGTTGGCACATTTCTATTTTATCATCAGCCATTTCACTTAGGCTTTTATCTGTAAGAATATAATCTTATGATTTTAAAAAATAGTTGTAGGGGGTTTTACAATTGCATTGTTCACCACCACCATTGCATTTTATTTTCTGGCCACATATGTCTGTATACAACTGTGTTGCAACTGAATTTGTTCAGTGTCAGCTGCATAACAGCAGATGTTGGGGTACACCATGCATACATAAAGAGGCTCCATAACATTAAATGTTGAAGAATCTCATTGTTATTGTCTCAGTCTCTCATTTTAGGGACGTAGTCTTGTTCTGTTAGATTCACTGGACCCCATGTTCCCTTTTCATGCATATTTCTGGAGTATGCCAGTAAGCTTTGGTATCAGTTGACCATATCAGCAGAAGCCCTATGCTGCCCTGTTTCTTTTGGAGTCTGGCCAGTCTTCTGGCTGGAATGTTTATACATATTTAATGTAATAATTAATTTGTAGAAAGAGTAAGACTGTAGAGGCAAGGCATTAATATTGTAAATTTCCTGTGTTTGAAAACATTTATATACAAAGATATGAAGGGCTGAAAACATGTAATTTATAATGTTGTACCTAAGTGAATTTCTTCAACTGATATTGCTAAGTACCTTTACTTTTAAAGCTTTATTTTATCTTCTTCTGTGTTAAGCTTTGTAGTTCTTTTTCCATACTCATCTATCTACTCTGTGAATTAAAATGGCTTGCCGCTTTCAGCAGTAAGCAAAGAAATCACTCATATATTGTAATCATTATGTATTTTGCTTCTGGCTCACATACTTTGTTTTTAACTATCCAGTATTTTTGATCTGTCATAGTATAGGTTCTCACTGTCAGTTTCCGAAGGTGTGGTGTGTGCATGTTGCATACTTATTTTTATTTACCAACACTGCCATCAAGTGTTTAATAATAATAATGCACTGTCATGGCATACTAGTATTTTAACTGTTTGATGCAGACTGATTTTAGTACTGATTATAAAAAAAAAAAAAAAAAAAAAAAAACAGAGTTATCTTACATTTCATTTAGGTAGTGTACTTTCTGTAACAGATTCATAGAACAATATGCCAGAAATGTAATTTTAATGCAGTGATTTCAATTTATAAAGATTTTTGCAACTCATAGAAAACTGAAAACATCCATTAAAAAACATAACAATAACCTAGGATTATGGGCGAAGAAGCTATAAAATACCGTATGTTATGCTGTTTAGATATTTCTCATTGAATTGCATGAGGTACTCTTGCAATCATAATGCCTAACACTTGATAAAGAAAAGTACTGAAGATAATTTTATCTCAATTTTCCTTCATATTAACGAATTTTGAAGTATCAAATCCAAGTCCGGCATACGTTACAATAGTGTCTTAATTTATACTTGGAATTGCCACCTTTTTAAATAGCCAGAGCTGAAAATATTGATGAATGCATTAGAGGAAGGACCCACTCATTGTACTGGCTGACCAGTAACTGTTATCCAGAATGCCAGTGACACATTGAAGGATGGATGTCTCTCTTCTGTGCTGAGAAGCTTGTTTTGCTAGCTACTTAAGTTAAGGCCTGTTATCTGACAGGCAGCACTGATTGCAAACAAATGTTCTGAAAGTGAAGATGAAACCCAATGCCCAGCACTGTTTTGTACTTCTACTAAATGGTTGCACCTTTCTGTGTTGGACAGTTTGCCACTGGTGTGGTAGTACATCAGCAAATACAGTCAAGGGACCCCTACCAACATTACATGGAGTCAGTGTAAAAGTTTGAAAATGAGTAATGCTGACTTTTCTTTTTCAATTCACCACATTTAGGGTGAAACCAGAAACATGACAGATCCCACCTGTCCCATCAGCTTCTTCCTTTTTGTGTGTGCAGAATTCTTATATTAATTTTATTTAGTTTTATTAAAGCTTTCCAAATTTACACAGCAAATATAAGAGAAGCATTGCATCAGTACATGTAACAAGAAGAAATTCCAAATATCAGATTTATAGTAGAATAAAATAAGTATTTATACAATCAGCTTGTCGTAACATTAAACTGAATTTTTTTATAGGAATAACAGATGAGTGGGTGTGGTACATATTGAAGAGTTACCCATGGTCGGTGTGGTTTATTCATGATGGCAAAGCCTGAATGATTAAACAAAAGCAACCATGGGTAAATCTTCAATATGCCCACACCCATAACTCAGTTATTGCTATTATGCAGTGACATTATTTAAGAAAGAAATTCCTTACTTTTCTTAAATAATGTCTTTGTATAACAGCACCGTGGTGTTCTTCTAAGTTGTTTCTGCATTCTTCCACTTTGTTGATGTACTGAGCATGCATATGGGACTTGCGTTCCCAGGCTTATGCAGTATATCAGTACTTTGGAAAGCAAGCAATGAATAAAGGAAGATGTTCATTGCTTCTTCTTTTTGAAAAAAAAAAAAACAAAAACAAATTGTGAATGTGGAAACAATACGTGAAGACAGTATAGATAGAAAGATGCCAAGGACCCAATAATCACAGTCTGCTTTTGCGCGTTGTAAAACACACTGCCACCGTCAGCTTTTTTAAGGTATAGACTTCACCCAAAAATAGATGTTACAGCAAAATAAGCATACACGATAGTCCAGGTTTAAAAACTATAAAAACCTCAGGTCCACGGACTTGAAAATAACGTGAGAACTTTTATTGTAACAAAAGCACTTTCGGAAGGCTTCGTATCCTTCCTTCCTCAGACAAGTTTAAACAGTAATACCTCTAAAATCCGCTTTATATAACAGCTCCATTAATTACCATTCAATTAGTATTTACTCAATTAACATCATGTTGTATTGTTAAAACTAAGTCTGATGCATTAAAAATCTGACTTGGTTACTACACTCACACAATCCCAAGTCCACTCCCTACCTTATACACACCCTATACCATAAATATCATACATAGTGTGCAAAACCATGTAACAATATAAAAATGTATTTAACAATATAACAATAGAAATATAAAAATAAAAATATAAATATAAAAATGTACAGCTATATATATATGTATATATAGCCCATATAAAATCTAGCCATAGGTCATGTAGGATCCCATACTAGAATTCTATATATGTTCTTTATCCCATAACGTCAAATTCTAGTGTAAGAGCAGCAGAAAGGGATCCTTCTTGTGTTACTCAAGACCCTATTATCTCCTTAGGGCTAGAAGTTTTAAAATGCAGGTCAACGAAATAGTGTCGTTTAACCCTGGGAACATATGTGCGGCCGTCCTTATTTGCCATAAAAGTTCTTCTTTTTCCAGCAAGATCTGCCATGGGCCTGAGTATGGGTCTACCTTAATCTGTTTTAAAACTGTGAATCCAAAACAGTGGTCAGCATGTTCTTTAATGTGACAAGCTAATGCATTGTTAGTATCTCCTCTGGATATTGCATACAAGTGCTCGTATATTCGCTTGTTGAATGCCCTCTCGGTCTTCCCGATGTAGAAGGCCGGGCATTGTTTACAAGCTGCAAGATAGACCACTGATTTAGATATACAGTTAAACCTCCCTAACAATTTATATTTCACCCCATTAATTAGTACCGAACTCCCTTCATCTATATGCTTACAGTACTTACAACACCCACATGCAGTCATTCCTTTATACCTTTGGAAGTCAGTGTTGTTATTCTTTTCTAAAAGGGCTTTTAAATTAAAACCTTTCCTGAAGGTAATGTTAGGTGAAACACCAAACAATTGTTTTAAATGTCTATCCTCCATAATGTTAGCCCAGTTCTTCTTTAGAATGTTCCTGATAAAATGGTGGTCAATGGAGAATGTACATAGAAATCTTACCTCAGTGTCAGTTTTTTTCTTTTTTTGTTGTATGCACTGTTGGTCCATACTTGTTGTACTATCTTGCTTCCATAGGATAGGTTTGAAATATCCGGATTCTCGTTTAGAACTAACCTCAGCTTTCACCTCCAGTGTTAATGCATGTGGATAGCCTCTATTTGTAAACATAACTGTAAGGTTATTACATTCGTCCTGAAAGTCTACCTCCCTGGTTATCATACGTGCCGCCCTTACCATCTGCCCTTTTATAACAGCTCTCTTTTGATGGTAAGGGTGGCAACTACTGAAATGAAGAAAACTGTTAGAGTAAGTAGGTTTACGGTAAATGGTACTAATAAATTTTTTTAAGTTTTTAAGACAGTATAGATGTATGAGAGAGACAGGGCAAAAATACAGGGAAAATCAGGTTTGTTTCTTTATTTTTGTATAAAGTACCTGATTTTCCTGATATTTTCTATGCCCTCCATACATATCTTTTGACATCTTAGCTCAAGAAAGCTGCAAAGCCTTAGCATGTATTAACAGAAGAAAGTTTGGTCAGACTTCAGCGACCAAACTTTTCTCTATTGGTATATGCTTGATTTATAATGGGCACTCTGGTTGGCTGACCAATCATAGTGCATGTTTTTGTATACTAACAAGGTACTACTGTATATTATACCATGACCCCCCCCAAAACGTGCACGCTGATTGGCCAGCGTGCACATTGTAAATCAAGTTATACTAATGGAAAAAGGTCCGGTCGCCCGGACTTTTTTCCATTAGTATAACTCTACTTTTAAAACACTGTCTCGCTATGTTAAATGGGTTTAACATAGCGAGACAGCTTTAAAATAAGCAACGGAGATCTCAGTTGCTTTTTTTACTGTTTCGCTATGTTAAATGGGTTTAACATAGCGAGACAGTTTTAAAATAAGCAACGGACATCTCTTCTTTTTTAAGAAGTTCTTCTTTTTTAAGAAATTCTTTTTTAAGAGATTCCTTTTAAGAAATTCCTTTAAGAAATTTAATTTGGTGGCCTCAAATGTGGGGCACACACAAATAATTATAACCAAACATTATAGATGTTTACATCGACCCTCTCTCCTATTCGGCTGTCTTGGTCTGATTTTATTCAGCAAATTACACTAAATATTTTTTATATATCCATATACATGTGCATACATGAACAGATATTTATATAGATATTCAGTTTTTATTATTGTTATATTATTTCTCTATCAGTACTATTCTTTGTTGGTATTTATATGGTAATTCTTGTTGATAGAAAAATCAGTATTAATGTCTTTTAGAAAAAAAGATGGTTCTGTGCGTTTAAGACAAATTTTGAATTAATTGACAAGAGATTTTTATTGGATTGTTGAGTTTAAAATGTTTATATAAGTAATGTTGTTTGTAATGATCCCTGTTGCAGTCTGATGAAGGCGGAGTTATTTTCTCTGCCGAAAGCGCTTACTGTGGATATTTACTGTGGATATTTTATTAAACAGCCCGTGCTATCTCCTGTTTTTGGTTTCGTTTGCCACTTCTTTCGTGTGATCCAGTTTGTTTTTATTGCTTTTTTGGTATAGAGATGAGCCCTTTAGGGGGTGGGAGGGGGGTAAAGTTAGTACTGAACCTTTCTGCCAGGATGCTGGCAATATTAGTTAGTTCTGTATAATTAGTGCCATTGTGCTGTAACTCAGAGCAGATCTGAGTGTTGCCATTGAGATTCTTGACATAGCTATAGAATGCTTTGTGGTTGTCTTTAGAATCAGTGGCAATTTTGTTTTCGTAACTAATTTTGGAGGATTTTATGAGGGATCTCAGCTTTTTACTGAAGATGACCAGGGAGTTCCTCCAAACATGGGATTTTACTCTTTTTTGCAACAGTTTCTTTCTTCTGTTGTAGAGTTTGTTATGGCAGGGGGTCACCAGATTGTCTTCTTTTTTTGGAGGATAGCATCTTGGTTCCCTTAGGGATAGCACAGTCCATGCCCTCGTGTAAGTGCTTATAAAGTGCATTTGTGTAGCATTCAGCAATCGTACCTCTATTGTCTGTCTGCATGGGTGTCGTGAAGTTTTCCAATTATGTCTTAAGAAGCGTGAAGTTGGCTTTGGAGAAATTTTTTATGGTAGTTTCCCTCATGGGGGGGGGGGGGCAGGATGTGGATGTCTAGGGTGATTAGCTTGTGGTCGATCTGACCAACGAGGAATTGACCTCTGGTGTGGAACACCGGTCGCTCATGTTGGTAATGACTAACTTGCTAAAGAACAATTGTTTAAGTTGCATACAAAATATCATTTTCATTAGTGTTATGTGTGCAATGCATTTACTCATTTTCACAACTGAATATGATTGACTTTTAGGATTACTGGCCAAAGCATCTAATATTTTACAAGACAACTATCATCTAGCACTTAAATGCCAAAACTATTTAAGGTATGGGAGTTTAAATTACATAGACTGAATCCAGGACTTGCATGTCAAAAAATGTAATCAAGAAAGACATAAGGCCCACAGTACAGCTATACAGTGCCAGCAAAATATTTCTGATGTATGTAATATCATGAAATCTAATCAAGCTAAACAGTGTACCAAAACATAAAAGTAACTTAAATTTAATTGGTTTAAATTCACATATTAAAGACTTGCACCACACAACAGCCCTGCTTGTCTTCAGTATTTATGCTTGTCATTCACTAATATTTCAATGCATACTAGCATGTTTGAATTACCTTCAATGTAGGTGCAACTATTCTACTCCTGCAACCACCTTCACTTATGTAGTGAAATGGAGGACAGGAAAATTGTTTAATAACACAACAAACAGTGGAAAGAATTATGTAAACTAACGACTAAAACAGTAACCCAGCCGAATGTGCTGCTTACACTTCCCTCACCAGGACATACAACAATAGCTACACCTGAAAAGCTTGCAAACTGACAATGTTGCTTAAGTCCTCATTTTCATAGTGTAAGATAAAGGAAACTAAGTAATACAAGACACTGGGAGAAACTATTTAAATTAAGAATTCAAAGACAATACAGCTATGGTGTACTACTCACAGTTTTCTCTTCAGGTGAAACAGCTACACCCGAGAAGATTTCAAACAGGCACACTTGTTAAAACTTTTACTTTAATAGAGTAAGACATGGTAAGCTACTCAAGACCAGAACATGACACTACAAAGAACTAGTTAAAATAAAACTCGAGAGTAATGCAGCCACAGTGTAATGGCACTTGTATCAGTATGGGGATCAGGGTGGGGGGGACACTAGATACCAAGGCAACTACAACTGTACAGTAATGACACTTACAATGTTATCATGATTGGGGAGTGGTGGAACAGCATGAGGGAAGACAAGTCAGAGGGACAGGTCAAGGGTCTGTGGTGCATGTTTGTCTTTGAATGTGTGTGTGTGTGTGTGTGTGTGTGTGTGTGTGTGTGTGTGTGTGTGTGTGTGTGTGTGTGTGTGTGTGTGTGTGTGTGTGTGCGTGTGTGTGTGACTGTGGGTGAGTGATTGTGGGTGGAGGGGTACCAGTGCATGTGTGCCGGAACCACAGAGGTAGGGGAAGGGGGAGCCCCCCACTTTTAGACCTGCAAGGCCTGTCGGGAAAAATTAATGAAGTGGAGTTTTTCACGCTAACGTGGATTCTCACAGGGAAATTAAACTAACTAAACTAGCTGTTTTTATTCTCTCATTGCTCTGTGTTACAGGAGTTATCCTGCTGCTGTTCCATTGGTGCCAGAGTCATGCCAGTAAGGAGAGTTTTGTTCTTTTATTTGCAGGAGTTATGCTGCTCCTGCAAGTGTGTGTGCGTGTGTGTGTGTGTGTGTGTGTGTGTGTGTGTGTGTGTGTGTGTGTGTGTGTGTGTGTGTGTGTGAAATGCCCCAGTTAGGTATACCTAGTGGTTAGTGCTACTCAGGCTCAAACAAGAGCCCATATTCTTTACCCATGCCACTACTTGTTTTTCAGGGAGATGAGTCCATAGCTCTCCACTGTCCATATTTTCACAGAATATTTGGTTCCTCTTAAAATTTGTGTTTTTCTGGCAAATCAGTGAGAACTGAATTCACTAAATAATGATAGCTCTTTAAGTTTCAGTCTTCCTATCTTTCAGGAAACAAATGATAACACAAAACACTTTATTTTAGCAACTTTCTAAGATTATACAAGCAATATTTAAAATGTGTCCCTGGTTTTGGGCCTTTGCCCCTCCAAATAAATTTTGGCTTTTTCCAGATTTCTTGTGCTGTGAAGTTAAGAGATTTAGTTGATCGTCAAGTGGATTTTACAAGGAGCTGAGAGCTTCAGGGGAAGAGGCTCTTGCCACCCCTATAGTGCCTTTTTTAGGCAAACTTCAAAGGACAGAACCACCACCGTAACAGGTACAAGCATGCAAAATCTGAAAGTAATGCTACTCAATGCTAGAAGTCTAAACCTCAAAATGCACTCTCTCGAGGCACTCCTAAAAATGGAGAACATCGATATCTGTGCAGTAACTGAGACCTGGTTCAAGGCTCCAGAGAGCACCCCTGCAATATCAGGCTACAACTCTTACCACACTTTTCGGCCACCAAACCAGGACCGAAACACTAAAGGTGGAGGAGTGTCAATATTCACCAAGGATATTCACACCACCAGGCTAGTTGGCCAACACAATGCATCTGAAATTCTCCAAGTGCAACTAACACTAGGTAAGACTGCAATCCAAATTGTAGCTTGCTACAGATCCCCCACCATACCCCAAGATTCTCACTACACCTTTCTAAACATACTGGAAAATATTAAGATAGAACCAAACACCCTAATACTGGGTGATTTTAACTACCCTGCCATTAACTGGGAAAACTACTCATGTCCCAACACCTTTGCGCAATGGTTCTTGGAATTCATAAATTCCAATGCCCTGGATCAACTAATACATAGTCCCACCAGGGGCTCCAATATCCTAGACCTGGTCATTACCAACATGGGAAATCAATGCTCCATACCTATGGTCACCCCCTCGTTAGTCAGGTCTGACCATAAGCTAATCACCCTTAACATCCACATCCCACCCCCCAGTAAAGAAACCACCATAAAAAACTTCTCCAAAGCCAACTTCATGCTACTCAAGTCAGAAGTGACGAACTTCATGACACCCATGCAGACGGGAACTGAAAGTTCAACTGCTGAATCCTACACTAAGGCACTGTACGAGCACATCCACTCATGCATGAATCTTGCCATCCCAAATAGAACCAAAATGCTCTCATCCAAAAAAGGAAGCCAATCTGGTGGTCCCCTGCCATAAACAAACTTTACAACAAAAGGAAGAAACTTTTGCAGAAAAGAGGAAAATCCCAGGATGCAAAAAACTCCCTTACTAGCCTCAGTAAGAAACTGAGATGCCTCATAAAATCCTCCAAAGCTAGTTATGAAAATAAAATTGCCAAAGATTCCAAAGACAACCACAAAGCATTCTATAACTATGTCAAGAATCTAAATGGCAATGCTCAGATCTGCTCTGAGCTAAAACAGAATGGCATTAAATATACTGATCTGAAGGATATTGCCAATATCCTGGCAGATCGATTCAATGCCAACTTCACCCCCCTCTCACCCCCTAAATGGCCCATCTCAATACCGGAAGATTGCCAAATTCCAGTAATAACGGCCACACAGGTACAGAATGCACTCTCTAAAGCCAAGAATAGAGCATCCATGGGACCAGATGACTTCCTGGGCTGTGTACTACATGAACTACAATATGAACTGGCACCTCACCTAAGTGTCATGTTTAATCATAGCCTCACCTCAGGTTTCATGCCCACTGAGTGGCGCAGAGCTACAGTTATCCCAATCCACAAGGAGGGATCCACCTTGGATCCTGGAAACTACCGTCCCATCAGTCTGACAAGCCTTATCTGCAAGGCCATGGAGCGTATTATCATGGAACTTATAAACAAAGACATTGGCAACCTTCAAACACTGGACCCCACCCAGTTTGGGTTTGTGAAGGGCCGATCTTGTCTCCTGAACCTGATTGACTTCTTTGAATCAGTCTCCAGAGCCATGGACAAGGGTAAGGTGGTCCACACAGCCTATCTAGACCTTGTTAAGGCCTTTGACACCATCCCCCACTCTGGAATCATAGATACACTTACTAAGTTGGGCATTAATCCCTATGTCACCCAATGGGTTGCTAAATGGCTTACTGATAGAACCCACACTGTAAAAGTAGCCGACTCCAAATCCAGCTCCAGACAAGTGACAAGTGGAGTACCTCAGGGTTCAGTCCTGGGGCCGCTCTTGTTTGGCATCTACTTCTCTGAAGTACAGGTCAACACTAAGGGACTCTGGCTAACAAAGTTTGCAGATGACTGCAAACTGGGAGCCATTATTGAATCCCCAAATTATGTGGATACTCTACAAAAGGGCCTTACAGAAACAGATGCTTGGTGCCAGAGCCATGGGCTCAAGCTCAATGCCAAGAAATGTATTGTTATCCCCTTTGGGAAAAAACATGTATCCATGAATTACCATATAGGTGGCAGTACACTAAACACAGAAAGTGTGATAAGAGACTTAGGGACCCAGGTGGACAGTGGTCTCACCTTCGATAACCACATCGCCACAACAGTCAGGAAATCCTTCTATGTGGCACACCTCATCACGAAAGGCTTTTCATCCAGAAAAAAGGAGGTCATTGTCCCACTGTACTCATCCCTCATTAGATCCATTAAAGAATACAACGCCCCATTTGGTATGTACCTCTCAAGACATCTGCAGCAACTGGAAAGGCCTCAGAAATACCTCACTAAAAGAATCACAGGCCTAAAGCAGATGCCCTACGCTGACCGCCTTAAAAAACTCCAGCTATACTCTGTCGCATATCGTCTACTCAGAGGCGATCTCTGCTTAACATACAAGGCCATGTCAAACCCAGAGCTGTTGGACATGCTACACTTTAAGAAATCCCAATCCCTCAGAGCTACACGCTCCAGGGATCTAAACCTTGTCATCACAATAAACAAAATGTGCTGGAGGGATAGGTTCCTGACCCAGAGACTCCCCAGACTCTGGAATAGATTGCCCATACATGTAAAGCAGAGTGCCTCTTTGGACCTCTTCAAGAGGAACCTTGACGATTGGATGGGAGAAAGGAAATTCACCCCACGGATCACGTCAGTCGCCCTGCTAGACAGGAGTCCAGGAAAGTAAATAATGTGGGAAGAAATAGCCAGGGAATTGTTATGACTAGGCTTGTATAGGCTCTAGGGCTGATAGCCTAGTACCAACCTATGAACCTATGAACCTATAATGTTACTTATACTAAGTTGTTTGCATTGTAAGTAGCACAACAGGTAGTATACTTGCTTTTGATGCAGAAGGCTGTGGGTATTACTCCCATAGTATGCAGATGGATCACTGATGCTGTACAGTGTTGTACTTTAATGGGAGTGGATGTTGCAGTCCTATGAATGTCCTCCTTTGGAGGATTTACTTAGTAACTATGAACCCGTTATCAGTTTGACATCCATTATCTATTGCAAAATTACTAGCTTATCATTTTTTAATGTAGCATAGGCAATTTATTCTTCAAGGCCAACAGGCACTTTATTTGTAGATGAAACAATGAAATATAAAGTTGTTTGCTAGCAGCAACCTCTTCATTAGTTACAGATCTCTTTAATGTGGACTTATTTAGATGACTTACTTCTTCAGAGATTTTGCATATTTACAGATATTGGTGGAATTTTAATGACAGACGTTTGAGTGGCCTTTTATGGTTCAAATTTTCTGAAATGGGTAGTTTTGTCATTATTGGTTCATACATTTTGTTTCATTGCTCACTTGAAGACTGTTCCAAACTACAAATTTAAAACACATTCTTACAAGTGGTGCTGTATTATACAAGGAATATAATTTAATACAATCAGGTTAATACAATCAGAAAGGTGAATTAAAGAACATATACATGTATGCTTGTGCACGGGATGCAGGAGATCAAAATAGGGGAAGAGACCAGTCACCAACGGTGTCCCCCATGGTTCGGTGCTGAAATTATTTTCCTGTTTGGCATATATATCTCAAAAGTAAAAGGAAATACCAAAGGGCTCTGGTTGACTAAGTCTGAGATGACTGCAAGCTAGGAGGAGTTATTGAATCCCCAAATGACTTGACCATCATGCAGGAAGGTGTATCCCAAACAATAACTGGTGCCAGAATTATGAATTGTAACTAGACTCCAAGAAATACATTATCGTATCCTTTAGGAAGTCATCTACTCCGGGGAACTGCCAAATTGACAATGCCCCCTGAGAACTGACCCAGTTGTTTGGCATTGGGAACTTGTGTGTACAGTGACCTAACTTTTGACCAGCATGTGCCCAAAGTCATAAGAAAGTCTTTCTATATTGCACAGCTTATAAACAAATTGATTGTGACTAGATCTGGAGATGTTATTGTCCCCCTTTACAAAGCCCTCATTAGATCAATCATTATGTATAATGCCCACTTTGGCATGTATCTGTCCAGACCCATGCAACAGTTGGAATACCCACAGAGATACCTTACTAAAAGGATACAAGTCTTAAACCCTAGGTCTTGCATGGACCACCTCAAAGATTTATCACTATACTTAGTATCCCACAGAGTGCTTAGAGGTGATGTGTCTGGCATACAAGGCATCCTCTGACCTAATGGACCTACTGAACATCAGCAAGTCAAATGGCATTAGAAATACTCAGTCCAGGTATCTAAACTGAATGTTGTGGAGAGATGGATATATATATTCAGAACAGAGTATCCATTCAAGTAAAACAAAGATCATCCCTGTCCATATTCAACTGCAATTTGATCCAAGGATGAGTAATAGAAAATGTACTCCAAGATTACCCCTCATGCCACTAATGGATAGAAACAGTTCCTAAATGCTGCATCCCTTACATGGGTCCCCTCAAATTATCTACAGTGTGATCACGTTTATTTTCACTAGGGCTAATGTACAATTATCTGCCATGGGATAGGTAAGACCAATCAGGAAATGTTAATTCAAGCACCAAAATGGAAATTGGTTAAACTTAAAATGTTCTCCAAGTGAACCTATGTTGTGGTAGTAAATAGTTTTTAAAAATTGCCCTTTTTAGATCACTAAGTGCCCCTGTTACCCTCCAACCCCCAGTCTTCAACAGCTTCCGGCACCTCAGTACCAGTGCCTACACATCAGCAGTTTACTACCATGACATACATATCAGCAATGATCTGCATGGCATGGTAGGAACTATAATTCGGATACATGTAAATTAGCCAATAATGAGATTTTACCTAATCACAGCTAGAATATCTCTCTCTCTCTCTCTCTCTCTCTCTCTCTCTCTCTCTTGCTTTCTTTATCCTTCTGTCCCTGAATTGCATAATACCTCATTTTGGGGACAGGGTCTCTCTCTAGTGTGAACCATAGACCCTTTAATGAATTCCATGATAGTCTTTCTTTCTTACTTTTTTTTGAAAGTATGTACAGTAAATTATACATGCAGTCCTTGTTGGAATTCATTGATATTATCCTACAATACATATAATGCCACTTGTTTCCCCCATAACTGAGCTCCCTCCTTTCCTTTGTTGTAATTCCTGTACCTCCTCTCACTGATACATTTTGCATTATCTTTCATTCACTCCTGCTCATTAAAAGATACTGTCCTCTCTTTAGAAATACTTTTCTATGAATACTTTCGATGCAGCTGCACTATTTTATGTTTTTCGCGATATTACTGTGAGCTGCCTTACCATAAATAACCATGCAAACAGATGATGACTTCAGTTCTGATCTCTTTGGGAAGGCACAGGAACCAAATATTGTTGTTAAGAGTACAGAGATCAAAAACACCTCATCTAGTGCAACTCAAAGCACTTTATACACCTTATAGGTACAGTTTGAATGATCCTTGTTTGTTTCTGTCTTTTTCCTTCGTGATACTACAAGGTATTCTGGCATAGTAGCTAAGATGTTGGTTATTCATTTCAGTGACAGTTTCCATAAGAAGGTACAAGAATCCAGAATTGTATTTAATTGTGTAGAGATGAAAAAATACCAAATTTTGTGGAAACTCATTGCATTTTCTGTCTTGTGAGTTTGACTCTAGAATTTGACTCCCTGAGAAGAAAAATCGCTTGTCTGTTGTATTTGGACAGTAAGCATTCTCCTTAAGTTCTATAAGTCTGTTACTGCCCTTGTCACAACTGTGTCTAAATAATATGGGCTTCATATTGGCTTTATGACTATTGATTACATATCTACAAATTGAATGGTGAGTGAATGGCATAGGTTTCAAACTGAACATATGGATATCAATTGTATTATCTACAATCTGAATAAACTACAGGTCGAGTATGGATGACCACATGCTAATAAATTGTGGCACACTTGTTTGTTGCCATTTGCAGGAAAAAACAAGTGTTCAAAATCTCACTGGCCCAATCTCCTATTTCTATGTAGCCCTCCCAAAACCCAATCATATTAAATTGTATAGCCATATCAGAACTTAAATTCTAACCCTAAATCTCCCATTCTGTTCCAACCCAATTCCTTACTCCCTTACCCTAAAATTCCTCTCCATGTACCTAACCCTAAACTCCCTAATCACTCCTTAATCTTAAACTGTAACCCTCTCATGAACCCTAAATTATCTGATTACTCCTTAACCATAAAACTCCTTTCTTACTCTTAACTTAAAACTCACTTTCATTTCCCTAAACTTAAAACTCCCATCCCATTCCCTAACCCTAAAACTTCCTTCCCACTCCCTGTCCCTAAGCCCCCCAATGGATGCTTGCCCAAACTCATATAATCAAGATCAAGCAAATGTAGCAGCCTACGCTAACCACAATGCACTTGAGACACTAACTTCGAGACAGTGGTTTTCAAGCTCTTGGGAATCGAGTGTTTGTAATGTTCCCATAAACTACTTGCGTAGACTTTCTCCATTGAATTCTGTTATAGATTATAATAATTTTGTATACCGTCTCTTCACATTTTATATGAAAATGTAATTTAATCTGTGCTAATCTCATCTTATTATTTGGCCTCATATGCCCCAAGTTATCTTAACAGCCTGCCAAGCGTCTCTGCATTGTCATTGTGGCACAGTATTTAGAGAACATTCTAGAATCTTAGCTAGATACTCTACAATAGTTTATGGTATTGTGTAGACCCATAAGCATTTTATCATAACATCCTGTTAAGTCTCTGGTTAAAACCATTTTGATATTACTCAAGGCTTTGTATAAAGTTTTATTACATAATCCCAATATCCTTCATAACATCATTATGATTGTGTGCATGGTGGTTTATAAAGCATTATAGCATGTCCCAGGCTGTCTTATCAACCTGCCAAGAATCTGTTTATGTTCATTATGACAGAGAACAAAGTTTATTACAGAGCATTTCTAGAATCTTAACCTAAGATTATATAACATTTTATGACATTATACAGGACTGTGTATAATATATCATAACATCTAATTTCCAAAAACAGAACCATATCACAAGTCTTTGTATAGAGGTTTATTACATACTGCCATAAGTCTGTTGTAACATCATTATGATTTATAGGAAGATTGTTTATAAAGCATCATAGCATCATGCCAAGGCTTTGTGTAACAGCATTATGACAGCATAGGAGGCTGTGCATTAAGCATTATATTTTACAAAATAAGTTACAGTGCAAAGGCAAGCCGTGTTCACTGATTCATATGGTGGTGAGATTGTTGTACAACTCGCTGTGCTTGCAACAACCTGACAAGGACTCTATATGATGTTTTTAGACTTTTACACTGAGCTGTACTATACATTACAATAATTCTGTATTCCATCTGTTCTTAGTTAAGCACTAATGTAGCTTAAACTGTACTAATGTTTCCATATTATTTGGCTTAGTGTGTCCCTGGTAATGCTAGCAATGTGCCAAGAGTTTGACTAGCATCATTATAACACAGTGCAAAGTTGTTTGCACAATGCTCCAGAATACTTTTATGACATCATAAAACTCTAATATAATGCATCATATCATCCTGCTAAATCTGTATGTTATAATATTATTCAAAGCTTGGCATAAAGTTTTATTACACATTGCCAAGAGTCTGTATAACATCATTGCAATGCATGGAGTATCATGATTACGCTCAAAACTGGAAAAAAAAGATAAATCATTTATGTGCTACTGTTTTTCGCGACTCAACTTCAGTAGCACTCATACCTCTCAATTGTACAGATTTTTGCACAATGTCCAGATTTTGGCCTCATATTTTTTATTCGTTTTTCATAAAATTGTGTTTTTTCTGGCAAAATAGTTGTAAATTATTAAATACTGAAGTTCAAAAATGATGACAGACATTTGAGTTTCAGGCTTCATATTCTTCACAAAATTCATGCTAATGCAAAACCTGTTATTCTATCAACTTTCAAGGTTTCTAAGAGCAATATTTAAAAATGGTCCCTCTTTTTGGGCAATTTTCCTACTTTTATTTATTGCTTTGTCCAGATTTCTTGCTCTAAGAGGTTGAGAGGTATGGTAGCACTTAAGCACTTTTACAGTTGGGTAAATGGAAAAGGTTGTTCCTTCAGTCTCAAAAGTTCCTGAATATCTTGCCTTCTACGTTCATGTAAGTTTACAGGCATCAGTCTGTAAATAACTTATTCAAATTAGGGTAATATTTAAAAACTGTCACTGATTTTTTTTCCTTATTTGCTTTTGTGCAGCAGCACTCACTGAGTGCTTTACTGGCTTTCAAAACCAATAAAGCACTAAGCACTTTGGCTTTTTTTTTCAACAGCTAGTACATAGAGTAGATAAAACTGTCTGCATTACAAAGAGTAATTATCAGATATTGCCAATCATAACTGTCAAAGGAAAAAACTTCAAAGACCAATTCACGTAAGGTTAAAGTAAGGCACCCTTTATTAACTTGCAGCAAGGAGACAAAGCTTGCTGGCAGAATGGTTTGTCTGGACATTAATAATTAGTATGGCATTTTTATACAGTTTTTTCCATGTTACACAGAAATGTTACTTCTATTGCTGATGTAGTTAGACACAGCTTTTTGTACTGTTCTACAGAAAATGTTACTAGACTAATTGCTGACTAGTTGAGAATAACTGCTGATTTACAAAATATTTGAGAAAAACAACCTGGCCTTGGGGCTTATTTTAGCCCACCACAAACGTTCAATTCTTCAGTTGTGCAGTTCTAATATATGTGTTACATTTTGCCTAGATTCAAGGTACATTTCTAGCTTAGGTACAAGTAATGCAGACTATGGTTTATACTTTCAAGCATCCATTGTGCTCCTTATTAAAGCTTCTAACAGCTGTGTACTTTCGCATGGCATAAGCAGAAAATCAATAACTCTTTGTTAAGTCTCATGACACTAGTAGAAATGAAACACTTCTTATTTGCTGACATTAGCAGAAAATAGAATGCTTCTTGTTAAGTTTCTAATAGCTGTGCAGATTCATGCAGTGTGAACAGAATAAATGTATTAACCCTTTTAAACATCGATGCACTAAGCATGCATATTACTAATACATATTTTTCTAACATTTCCCCCCTTTTAATACTTTTATTCTACTTTCAAAATAAGCATAAACAGTTTTTTTTCTTCCCCTAACCTGTTCCTACTCAGGATTTGCAGTTAAGAGAGTCATTCAGTTTAAACTTATGAAAGCATTTTCAATTTTTCAACAATTCTTCAAGTTCAGCACCTTGGTATAAGGTTTCTGAAACTGACATGTCTATAAAGTCTTTAATCAGTCTTTTCATGCAGGGGATGCAGCAGCGCACAAATATCACCAGCAGGATCATTCCTACACAGATGGCAATCAGGATGTTCATTAGGATACTGCCCCACCCCCCAATCTCTGGAAAAAGTCTGTCAATGGATTTGGTCCTGGCTTGGTCATAGCCGACACCTGCTGAATTACCTCAAGGTGATTGTCTATCTCGTGTTGTGGTCAGGAATATACGAACAGCACTCCTCCTGGATTAAAGTGCAAGTACCTCCTCTCACCGCTAGGGTGAAGTCAAGAGCCATGTGGTTTTGAAGCACTACAGTTCTCATGGCAGTCAGTTCATCAGTCACCAATTCTAGGGCAGAAAAGGTTGCATTGCTCATTATTTCGAGAAGTTTAGACAGTTTTCTCAGTTCCAAGATTGATTTTGTTGCTTCATATGCTGGCAATACACCTGCCCACGAGATGATGGTATTACCCAAGTCCATATGTGACAGTCCATTTTTACCTAGGTTCACAGCATGATACTTTTTCCAGCCCACATTGATTTGCCCCACTGGCTTGACAGATTTCTTGATTTCTCGTTGAACATTCCGAATTTCCCCCTGAGGTAAAACTGCTGTGTGTCGTATGGCCGGAACCAGGTACCCCAAATAACAACTGCCGGACCAATTCTCAGGTAACCACTTATATGCTTTCCTACCACATACAAAGTAGCAATCTTCTACTTTGGTAGTAACTTTACTATGTCCTGGCTCTGGATGAAACATTTTTTTGTCAACTATAATCAGTTGTTTATAGAGGTCAGCATTATGTTTTACTTCATCAGTTGTCCTATGCATCAGTTCAAAAAATGAATCATAGCTTGTGTTGCAATAGGAACCTGTGTTGTCAGTTTTATTGTAGCATCTATAGGGAACAGTCACATTGCAATTGTTCCAACCCACCTGAACTGTATCATTTTTGTAAAGACACACAGTCCCCTTCTGTCAAACAGACAAGTGCAATGCTACTTTATCTTGTGATGTGACATCTGATGTATCATAGACTAAGTTTTCCCAGGTCTTGTTGGCTCCTAGGGGGACTGAAGTTAACAATAACCCCAGTATGCCATTGGCAAAGCTGTGCAAATCCAGCAATTCGAAACATTGAAGGTCTCAGCATACACATATTTGATTGCCTGGTAAGTGTTGAAGTTTGGGTGCCACTCTATGTGCAACTCTCCACACTTATTCAGTTCAGTTTGTGTGGCTGGGAAAAGGAATGGCCACAACAAAAAGATTATTGTCACTAGTACAGTCAACAGGATGATTATGCAATACTTCTGAGGAAACGGTTGTTCTGCATTCCTGTTTTCTCCGACTCTTCCGAATAGGTACACCTGGATCTTACTGGATCCTGTCATCTTTATTTCAGACATGTGTTCTTACTCTCTACCCTAATAGGACCTTCAGCACCGATGGTTTCTTCACTGGGGTTGAGATGGATCAGTCCTATTGATATGACCCCCCTTTTTAGCCAGACTTTGTGCTGAGGGCCCCGATGGAGAGGTAAGATTTTTGTCCAGTTCAAAGTTTTTAACTAGTTTGCAGTGCGTCAGGTGGATCCACAAAGCTTGCTCTGCTATCTTTACTGCAGTGGGTGTCGAAAGAAGCACCTGGTATGGACCTTCCCACCTTGGCGATGACCAATTCTTCTTCTTTATGGCTTTTATCCACACCCAGTCCCCGGGTGTCACTGCCACCTCTGATGTCTCGGTTTGTTTTCTATCTGAAACAGAATTTGACTGCAACAGATGTTTATAATTCATAACTTTCTTCATATATTCAGCTAGTGTAAAATCAGCTTCCTGGTCTGAGGACATGAGAAGTTTCCACTGGGGTGTATAATAAGCCCTTCCAAATAGTTTTTCAAAAGGAGTCAATCCTTTTGCAGTCAGAACAGTTCTCATGCTCAACAGTGCCAGGGGCAAACAATACAGTCAATTCTTTCCTGTCTCAGCTATTAACTTTCACAATTTGTTTTTTAATATACCTTTATGCCTTTCAACTAGCCCTGCAGATTGCGGATGGTATGCACAATGATTTTTTAAAGAAATACCAAAATGCTTACTTAACTGCTGTATGGTTTGGTTTGCAAAGTGTGTACCATTGTCACTGTAAATCCTTTCTGGAATGCCAAATCTAGGGATGATTTCTTTGACAAGTACTTTTGCTACCATGGCTGCATCTAGTTTTTTGGTTGGAAAGGCTTCCACCCATCTGGAAAACATATCTACAATAACAAGACAATACTTCTTATTTTCACATTTGTTCATTTCTATGAAATCCATACAGATAGTATGAAACGGATATGGTGGTGTAGGGAAACTCCCTTGCTTGGGCTTTAATGCCCCTTGTGCATGATGTTTGTTGCAAATTTGACACGTCAAACAAAATTTTTTAGAGTAGTTTGTAAATCCGTATGTTGTGAACACCTGGTTCACCAGCTGTACTATCCCCCCTGTTGAGACATGGCACTTCCCATGGCTCAACAAATCTGCATATCTAAACAAATTATATGGTAGTATCGGTTTCCCTTCTTTAGAGATGTACAGCCCCTTTTCGAGAATTGCTCCGCGTTTTACCCATCTTTGTTTTTCAGCTTGCGTAGTGAGTATCTGCATTGTTTTTAACATTTCTAAGTCTAAAATCTCAGAGGGTTGTAGTTCCTCATTTAAAAGAAATACTTCTGTGGCTGCTTGTTTTGCAGCTGTATCAGCTTTCGCATTACCTTTTGAAATCCTATCTTGTTGCTTGGTGTGAGCTGTGCATTTACAAATGGCTACTTTCTGAGGTAATTGAATAGATTCTAAAAGATCTAAAATAAACTGTGCATGATTTATAGGTTTGCCAGTAGATGTTATCATTCCTCAGTTTTTCCACTGTTGCGCAAAAACATGTACAGTAGAAAAAGTGTACTGGCTGCCAGTAAAAATGTTTACACATTTACCCTTTGCTAAGGTACATGCCCGTGTCAAGGCAATCAATTCTGCTGCCTGTGCAGATAAGTTGTGTGGTAAAGGTTTTGCTTCTATAATCTCAGTGCCAAAAACTATTGCATATCCTACTAGGTTCTGTCCCGCAGGACTCCTTTAGCATGAACCATCCACGTAGTATGTCACCTCGGCATCATCCAAGGGGACATCCGTGAAATCTTTTCTAGGTAGTGTCTTTTGCTCAATTACCTGCAGGCAGCTGTGTGGTGTGCCATCTGCAGGGGTCAGGAGCAGAGTAGAAGGGTTCAAAGTCATGCATCGCTCAATTGTCATGTGAGGTTGGCTCAACAATATAGTCATACAGGAAAGATACCTAGCAGGGGAAAGGTATGCCACCTTTTCTTGTAGTAAAATAATCGCGACTGCATGAGGCACTCTCAAAGTGAGAGGGTGGAATAAGACTACTGAGGCCGAAGCCTGTACTGCCATTGCAGCTGCAACTACTGCTTGTACACAGTGGGGTAAGGACTGTGCCACTGGGTGTAGTTGTGATGAATAGTAAAAAATGGGACATTGCTTATCCCCATGCTGTTGTGTTAACACTGATGTCATATAACCTTGCTTACAATCTACAGTTTGGAAAAAACATTTATGGTAGTTTGGTAATCCTAGAACTAATGAGGACGCTATTAACTGTTTCAGTTTGCAGAAAGCAGATTCTGCCTCTGGTGTCCATTGTAACAAATCCTGTGCTGCCATAGGCTTCTTATATATTAGGCCAGTCAGAGGTGCAGATTCCAAAGCATAGTTTGGAATCCACCTCTGGCAGAAATTAGTTGTACCCAGGAAGGACATCATTTCCTTCTTGGTAGTGAGTTTTGGTGCTTGCAATATTGCTACTTTTCTGTCCTAATCTAATGTTCTACCTTCCTTGGATATTACATATCCCAGGTATTTGACTTGTTTTTTTCCAAAGCTGCAATTTATTTTTATTTACCTTATGTCCTTCAGTGGCTAAGAATTGTAGAAGTGCTATGGTATCTTCTCTACAATCCTGCTGGGTGGGGGCTGCCAGCAAGATGTCATCAACATAAAGTAAAATTTGACTGCCTCTTGGTGGGGTGAATCCCGCCAAGTTGCTTGCCATTTCTTGTGAGAATATTGTTGGACTTTCACAATACCCCTGTGGTAGTCGCGTATATGTGTACCGTTTCCCCTGAAATATAAATGCAAACCAATACTGGCTGTCAGGGTGTATCGCTATCGAAAAGAACGCATTGCTGATGTCTACCGCAGAAAAATACTTCTGTTGAGCTTTTAAATCATTCAACAGGGTGTGTGGGTCTGGCACCGTAGGTGCCTTGGTATTACTGCATCATTTACAGCTTGTAAATCTTGGACCGTACGCCATTCTCCATTTGCTTTTTTAACTGGAAATAAGGGTGTGTTACATGGTGAATCGGGAGATTCTACTAGTACCCCTCCTTTAAGTAGGGCTACTATAATAGGCTTTATCCCTGCCTCTGCATCTTTTCTTAAGGGATACTGTCTTTTTTGTGGTCTGAATGCTGACTTTGGAGTGATAGTTACCGGTCCCGCTGTACGAATAAGTCCTACATCTGACTTTCCTGTTGACTAGAGAGTCTCTGGTATATTTTGTAAGGCATGCTCTTCCTCCTTTAATAGGAGTGCTAATTAGCTGTCCTTGCTAGACTGCAAGTGCATGGCTGAGTGGGTCTGACTTATCCAATTCAACTTCTGTATTTGTATTCCCTGTTCTGACAGTTCTAATTCTGTCTGTTTCTCCCATCTCGTGACTTTTTCTCCTTGGTCTGCCCATTCTATATTTTTGTTCTTGGTTAAGCTAACATGTGGTAACTGATTAGATTTATAAGGTGTAAAGAACTCCTGGGGCAATGAACAGCTGGCTATACTGTTCCCTTCTGTGTCCCAGTACAGGTTACGTAATATCAATCTGTTTGCATGATTTTTAAACAATTCTTGCTCATATTCCTTATCAGGTCCTGGTGTGTTACAATAATACAGGGTACAGTGCAACAGGTGTTGCTTATCAATGTCAAGGGAGGGGAACTTGCTGATGGCTACATTCATTAATTCTTCGGTCACAGTCCCTGGACCAGTCGTAACCAAGTCCTGGCTGTACCAATAAAACATTTGACCCTCCGATTGCACTGCAAAGGTATCAATTTGTCGCTGTGCTTCCATACCCTGCATGGCTGGGACTACTGCTATACCAAATAGTTGCATGAGGTCTCTGCCCAAGAGGTTTACTGGGCATTTTGCAGAAACAACAATTTTGCTTTTCTGAGTCAATCCTGAAACTGGATCAGTTATTGCAATATTACGGGAGAAGGACTCCTGATATAGCTGTCCATTAGCTGCTTTTATCAGTATGTAATCAGGTGACTCCGTGTTTTCTGGCAGTTTGGAGGGATGTATCAGGGTTCGTGATGCCCCTGAGTCACACAAGAATTTGACTTCCCTCCCTTCTACCAAGGCTGTAACTTCTGGTTTCGTGTCTGCTAAATAGAGCTCCAAGCTCAATAAAGCTAGGTCTGATATTTCATTTTCTTCATTGTCACTAACTTTTTGCACTTCCTCTATCTCTTCTGTCACATCCTCTACTCCCGCTATCACATTCTCATTTGTCCTTTCTCTGCTATCCCCTTCTAGTGATTCCTGACTACCATATAGTCAGTCCACATCCTCCTTGTCTTCCATTGTTGCCTTCTTGTTTTTCCTGCAATCCTTTGCCAAGTGTCCCTTTTTACCACATTTAAAACATTCATCCCTTTTCTTTTGCCCTTCAAAGTCCACTGATCATTGATCAGATTGTTTGTTTTCCTGTGCATTTTTCTTGCCCTTTTACCCGGATTGTACTACATAAACTTCTGCTCCATCTTCTACAGAAAATACTTGAGCTTTCTTTTTCTTTTTGCTATTAAAATGCCTTTCGGCATGCCTAGCATATTCAAGTAATGATTGTAACCTGCTTGTACGATGGTCTACCATGTGTTTTGTAATAAAACTGCTTATAGGTGCAATACTGTCCTTTAAAAATGCATTCTTTAACTGCTGTTCATATGGGGAATCTTGTGTTTGATCTTCAGGAACCTGCATTCCACAGTGGTTGTTAAAACATTCTAATAGTCTGGCATAATACCGGTCAATAGTTTCACCTTCTTGTTGGATGCATTGATTAATGCAAGTCCGGTCTGCCCTAGGCTTCCATTTTTCAGAGATGTGGTCTGTAAGACCTTTTACTCTGTTGTCTAATTCTGCGCTGCTATGTGGGAGCATATATGCACTTTCTGGCATTGAGCTTGAGGCTGTGCCTCTGACACCAGGCATCTGTCTCAGTGAGGCCCTTCTGTAGGATGTCCACATCATTTGGGGACTCGAGTATGGCTCCTAGTTTGCAGTCATCTGCGAACTTCATTAGCCAGAGGTTTTCTGTGTTAGCCTGTACTTCAGAGAAGTAGATACCAAACAGGAGAGGTCCTGGGACTGAACCCTGTTGTACTCCACTTGTCACTGGTTTGAAGTCAGATTTGGAGTCTGCAACTTTTACAGTGTGGGTTCTGTCAGTGAGCCAGTTGGCAACCCATCTTATGATGTAGGGATGTATATCTAGTTTAGTGAGTTTAGCTATAAATCCAGAATGGGGGATGGTGCCTAAAGCCTTGACGAGGTCAAGATAGGCTGTGTGACCACCATACCCTTGTCTACAGCTTTGATGACTGCCTCAAAGAAGTTGATCAGGTTCCAAAGGCATGATCTGCCTTTCACAAACCTGAACTGGGTGGGGTCCAGAGTTTGTAGTTTACAAATGTCTTTGTTTATGAGTTCTATGATGATACGTTCCATGGCCTTGTAGACCAGGCTCATCAGGCTAATAAGGTGATAGTTCTTAGGGTCAGTGGTAGCTCCCTCTTTGTGGAGTGGAATAACTGTTGCTGTGCACCATTCAGTGGGCACAAAGCCTGATGTGAGACTATGATTGAACATGGTGCTTGGGTGGGGAGCCAGTTCATTCTGAAGTTCATGTAAAATGCAGCCTGGGATGTTGTCCGGTCCCATGGATGCTGTGTTTTTGGTTTTAGAGAGTGCAGCTTTAACCTGCATAGATGTGATTACAAGGACTGTGCATTCTTCCTGTATAGATACGGGCCCTTTAGGGGGTGAGAGGGGGGTAAAGTTAGCCTTGAACCTATCTGCCAGGATGTTGGCAATATCAGTTGGTTCTGTAATTTTCGTGCCGTTGTGCTGTAACTCAGAGTAGATCTAGGTGTTGCCATTGAGATTCTTGACATAGCTATAGAATGCTTTGTGGTTGCCCTTAGAATCAGTGGTGATTTTGTTTTCATAGTTAGCATTGGAGGATCTTATAAGGGATCTCAGCTTCTTACTGAGGCTGACCAGGGACCTCCTCCACTCATGGGATTTTACTCTCTTTTGCAACAGTTTCTTCCTTCTGTTGTAGTTTGTTTATGGTAGGGGACCAGCAGATTGGCTTCCTTTTTTTGGAGGATAGCATCTTGGTTCTGTTTGGGATAGCACGATCCATGCACTCATGTAAATGCTTATAAAGTGCGTTTGTGTAGGGCTCAGCAGTTGTAACTGTTTTGTCCATCTGCGTGGGTGTCATGAAGTTCTCCACTTCTGTCTTAAGAAGCATGCAGTTGGTTTTGAAGAATTTTTTTTACCATGGTTTCCTTAATGGTGGGTGGGGTGGGATGCGGATATCTAGGGTGATTAGTTTATGGTTGGATCTGATCAACGAAGAGCTGACTTCAGGTGTGGAACACCGGTCACTCATGCTGGTAATGACTAGGTCTTGGATATTGTTGCCCCTGGTGGGGGTGTGGATAAGTTGATTTAGGGCATTGGAATTTATGAATTCCAGAAAGCGTTAAGCGAAGGAGTTGGCAGATGAGTAGTTTTCCCATTAATGGTGGGGTAGTTGAAATCACCAATTATTAGGGTGCTTGGTTGAACCCTAATATTTTCCAGTATATCAATAAAAGAGGAGTGGGACTCCTGGGACATGGTGGGGGATCTGTAGCAAGCTACAATTAGGACTGCAGTTTTGTCTAGAGTTAGTTGCACTTGGATAACCTCGGATGCATTATGCTGCACAACTAGCCTGGAGGTGTGGATATCCTTAATGAATATGGACACACCTCTGCCTTTAGTGTTCTGGTCCAGGTTAGATAGCCGAAAAGTGTGGTATGAGTTTTAGCCTGGTAATGTAGGGGTGCTCTCTACAGCCTTGAACCAGGTCTCAGTCACTGCACAGATATCAATGTTCTCCATTTTAAGGAGTGCCTCAAGTGAGTGCATTTTGAGATTCAATGATGAGTGCCTGTGTGACTTATAGGTTCATATGTTCATACTAGGCTATCTGTCCTAGGGCATTTATAAGCCTAGCCATAATGTGTTTGGCTTTCGCCACCCATTTTAAATTTATTTTGCTATGCCCTTTTTCAAGGTTAGTATACTGTGCCTCTGTCTAACAGTGACACAGAAGTGATACCCGGGGCAAACCTACGATCTCCCATCCACTCATCAAGATTCCTCTTGAAGAGAGTCAATGAGGGACTCTGCCTAACCTGGACTGGGATTTTATTCCAGAGTGAAGGAAGCCTTTGGGTTATGAATCTGTCCCTCCAGCATGTCCTATTTATTTCAGTGCTGAGGTTCAAGTCTCTCGAGTGCGTAGCTCGATGGGATTTGGATTTTCTGAGGTGCAGCATGTCCATTAATTCCAGGTTGGACATGGCTTTATACGTCAGGCACAGATCGCCTCTGAACAGGCGGTATGCCACTGAGTAGAGCTGGAGTTTCTTTAACCAGGCAGCATATGGCATCTGTTTGAGCCCTTTGATCCTCTTGGTGAGGTACTTTTGGGGTCTTTCCAGTTGCTGCAGGTGTCTGGTAAGGTACATCCCAAAAGGGGCATTGTACTCAATTATGGGCCTGATGAGGGATGAGTAAAGAGGCACGATGACCTCCCCTGATCTAGATGTGAATCCCTTCATGATTAGGTGGGCTATATAAAATGTTTTTCTAACCACTTTGGCCACGTGGTTGTCAAATGAGAGATTGCTATCAACTTGGGTCCCCAGGTCCCTAATTACTTCTTCTGTACTTAATGGATTACCACCTATGTGGTAATTTGTGGGCACTTTGTTTTTGCCAGAGGGGATGAGTATACACCTTTTGGCATTTAGGTTGAGGCCATGGCTCTGGCACCAGTTGTCTGTTTCTATGAGGCCCTTTTGGAGGATGCTTGTGTTGGCTGGAGAGTTGATTATGGCGCCCAGTTTTACAGTCATCTGCGAACTTGGTCAGCCACAGTCCTTCCGTGTTGGCCTGTACCTCCGAGAAATATATACCGAACAAGAGAGGTCCCAGGACTGAGCATTGTGGGACACCACTTGTAACTGGTTTGGAGTCTGACATGGCTCCAGCAATTCTAACCATGTGGGTTCTGTCCTTGAGCCAGTTTGCAATACATCTAGTGATATAGGGGTTTATATTTAAGCTGGTGAGCTTATCTATAATGCCCGAGTGGGGTATTGTATCGAAGGCTTTTGCGAGGTCCAGGTAGGCTATGTGGACCACCTTCCCCTCGTCAATAGCCTTGGTGACTGTTTCAAAGAAATCCACCAGGTTTAAGAGGCAGGATCTGCCCTTAACAAAGCCAAACTGGGTAGGATCCAGTGTCTGTAGGTCCCCAATATCTTTATTTATGAGGTCCATGATGATCCTTTCCATAGCTTTGCAGACCGAGCTAGTCAGGCTTATGGGGCGATAGTTTCCAGGATCCGTTGAGGCACCACCTTTATGGAGAGGGACCACTGTTGCTGCGCGCCACTCTTTGGGAACATATCCTGTAGTAAGGCTGAGATTGAACAGTAGTTTTATGTTTGGGTTTAGCTCTTCTTGGAGTTCATGTAGGACGCAGCCCGGGACACCGTCTGGTCCCATTGATGCTGTGTTTTTTGCTTTGGAGAGGGCGGCTCTTACTTGAGCATCTGAGATGTCAGGGGGCAGCACTCTGCTGGGATAGATATTTGCCCTTTTGGTGGGAGGGGAGAAGTTTGCGCTGAACCTGTCAGCTAGGATGTTGGCAATGTCTGTGGGTTCAGTGTATTTTTTGTCATTTTGGACTAATTCTGAGCATATCTGGGAATTACCACCCAGGTTCCTAACATAACTAAAGAAAGCCTTGTGATTATCCTTAGTGTCCTGTGCAATTTTTCTCTCGAAGCTGGCCTTAGACAATTTTATGAGTGCCCATAGTTTTTTGCTAATACTGATCAGTGATGCCTTCCCTTTTTGGGATTTTGCTCTATCATTTAGTAGCTTCCTCCTTCTATTGTATAGTTTGTTTATGGCTGGGGTCCACCAGACAGGACGTCTGCCTTTGGAGGAATGGGTCTTGGTTTTATTTGGGATTGCATGATCCATGCATTCCTGAAGGTGTTTATAGAATGCATTTATAAAGGATTCTGCGATCTGGGCCATATTTTCCACAGGCCCGGGGGCTTTGAAGGATTCCACCTCAGTTTTGAGGAGTGTGAAATTTGCTTTAGAGAAGTTTTTCACTGTGGTTTTCTGGGAAGGGGGTGGAGTCGGGATGTGAATATCCAGTGAGATTAGTTTATGGTCTGATCTTACCAGTGAGGGATACACTTCTGGTCTGGAGCATAGAGTTCCCATGTTGGTGATGATCAGGTCCAGTATGTTTTCCCCTCTTGTGGTAGTGGTAACAAGCTGTTCTATAGCATTTGAGTTTATAAATTCTAGGAACCTTTGGGCTAGGGTGTTGGAGCTAGAGTAATGCTCCCAGTCTATGTTTGGGTAGTTGAAGTCGCCCAATATAATGGTGTTTGGAGAGACCTTCATATTTTCCAGTGTTCTCAGAAAGGCCGAGTGGTGTTCCTGGGTTTGGGAGGGTGGTCTGTAGCAGGCTATAAACTGGAAGGCAGTTTTACCCACTGTTAGTTGCACATGGATAGTCTCTGATGCTTCGTGCTTTGCCACCAACCTGGAGGTGTGGGTATCTTTGATGAATATCGATACTCCCCCTCCTTTTGTAGTTCGGTCCAAGTTTTGGGGCTGAAAAGCATGGTATGAGGTATAACCTGGTAGTGCTGGGGTGCTCTCGGAAGCCCTGAACCAGGTTTCTGTTACTGCACAGATATCGATGTTCTCCATGCTAAGGAGAGTTTCGAGTGCATGCATCTTGAGGTTTAGACTTCTGGTGTTGAGTAGCATTAGTCTTAGTTTCTTATCCCTTGTGATACCTATGGAGGTGGGTTTGTCTTTTGAGCCTTGCCTAAAAAAGGCACTATGGGGGTAGCAAGAGCCTTTGCCAATATCCAAAAGCCCAGGGGTGACAGGTGCAAGCCGTCCCTAGTGAAGCATCGTGGCTTGCCGAGCATATCATCACAAGCTGACAGGCATTGGATCCCCTTTGAATGACACCAGTACTTAAGCCAATTGTTGAAATTGATCATCTTGTCTTCATATTGTGGCATCATTCTTGGTGAGGGTAAGATGCTACTCAAGGTCAGGGTCATACCGGCCTGGGCTACATGCTCAGAGAGCTCCTTTATGTCTCTTTTCATGTAGTCCAGGGAGGTACGTCTCAGGTCATTCACACCAGCATGGACAATGACTGAGTCATATTTGTACTTGCCTTGGAGTGACCTGAGTGCTTGTGTTATGTGGCGGATCCTAGCGCCCGACAGGCTGCTCACCATGACCCTCTCCTTGTTCAGCCTGGTGAGCGGGACGTCAGTGTGCCTGACGATAAAGTCACCTATTACAAGTGTATCAGGTGTGTTGTTTAGTCTTAAGGGTTGTGACTGTTCGGCACACTGGCTTTGTGAGATATGTGTTGCATGTGTTTTGTTTTGGGGTAGCGGTTGCTTGGGTGTCTGCTTTGGAGGTCTCTGCTGCTTAGGCAGATCTTTATTTAGAGCCTCTGAGTATGTTTTTGTGTGATTATGTGTTTGGTTTGCTGTCGTGGTAGGTCTATGTGAGACTGGAATTGTAGTGAGTGTGGTTTCCTTCTCCTCCTGACTGGTTATGCCAGTACTGAGTTGAGAGAGCTTAGCCTCCAGCTTGGCTATATGGTTGCATCTCTCACATGTGTTGGAATTTGTTGGGAGGAGGAGAGGGTTGTCTGTGTACATGAGGCAGTTGTAACATTGCCTCAAGATTCCCAGATTCACCAGCTGGACCGGAGAGGAGATTGACAACTGACCTTTGGACATGCTAGAATAATATTGGGAATTCCTTAATAATTGAAAACAAGGGCCAGTGGGGAGTGAGGGTGTAGTGCTTTTAATTTTTAGTGCTGACTTATATAATTGCTTTAGGGCGCAAGTGCCAGGCAACTTAAGTGCAATGTGTTACAGGTAACTTAAATGCAAAAATGACAAACAGTAACTTTCTTTCAAGTGAAACAAGGAAATAAGTACAGTAAGCAATGCAGATATCACTAGTGATCCACAGAAGCGCTGAGAAGCCGCGTATTAGGTGGAATTAGTGTTCCAGGGCAATAACAAGCAAACAAACAACAAGCATATAAACAAAGCTAGATTCAGCAGGCCTGGATCTAGTCTATGCTACAGCAAACAAGGTGTACCAATTTCAATAAGATATAGTTCAAATATTCAGGCACTATAACCCGTTAACCAGAAATTCCCAGCTCAGAAGGGCAGAGTCCAGCCTCTTCTCCCACAAGAGTGCAGACCACGAACCTTCTTAATGTAAAATAACTGGCCTGAAGCCCAAGTGCCTAAACCAGAACTAATACACTTTAAGAATAACAGACACTGGGCTCTCAATCAGCAGTTCCCATCTTAGAAGGATGAAAGCTACCTGTCCTGCCACCACAGTGCATGCCACAAACCTTCCTAATGTAAAGCAACTGGTCTGAAGCCCAAGTGCTTAATCCAAAAGACTTAGAATGATAGCTACACTTTAATCAAGTTACTACCAAGCATTAATAAATACAATTGAATACTTTAGAGAATGCCTGGATTAGTGCTCAAGTTACACAAACAAAGCTAGATCCAGCAGGCCCGAATCCAGTCTATGCCACAGCAAACAAGGCGCACCAACTTCAATAAGAAGCAGTTCAGATATGCATGCACTATAAGCATTTAACCAGAAATTCCCAGCTCAGAAGGGCAGAGTCCAGCCTCTCCTCCCACAAGAGTGCAGCCCACGAACCCTCTTAATGTAAAATAACTGGCCTGAAAGCCCAAGTGCTTAAACCAGAATTAATACACTTTTAGAATAACAGACACTGAGCCCTCAATCAGCAGTTCCCAACTTAGAAGGATGTGAGCTACCTGTTCTGCCACTACAGTGCAGACCACAAACCCTCTCAGTGCAAAACAACTGGTCCGAAGCCCAAGTGTTTAAACCAAAAGGCTTAGAATGAGTTACACCAAGCAGTAATAAATACTACTGAGTACTTTTAAGATGATGCAAAAGTAAAATAAAGTAGGTAGAAACACAAGTACAGTAAAAGCAGATGAATTTTTTTTTTCTGAACAAGTGCTGAGATCAAAGAAACAGATTTGAGTGCTGGAACTAGAAAACTGGCTAGTTATAAGAAAATAAAACTAAGCTAGAAGGCTTCCCTCCAACACAGAAGGGCTTGGGGGCTCAGAAGCCTACAAATAGTCTATACCACTTAACAGGAAAGGCAGGAAACAAGCTTACATTTTTTTTTGTTTCCCAGATGCTCTCTTTGTACACAGTAGGAGTGCCTGAAATAAGAATATGATCTCACTGCACTCACTTGAGTGAGCAAATGAGATGGGCCAAGAAGGAGAATCCAAACACAAATTTACAAGAGGGGCGGGCAGTTTTAAGGCCATTAAGATTAACACCAAAACAAAAACAGGGAAGGTGGGTGAGACTAACTGAAGAGCAGAGTCAAAACTTCCAGTTCAGTTAATATTCCTGCAACACACAGTTAAAATCAATTTAAATACTGTATTTTTTTGAAAAAAAAGTGCAGATAAAGGTACTTAAATTCTCTTATACGTCCAGTTGAATACAGCAAGTTCTTAGGCGGCCAAAGCTCAGGTTTTTAAGCAGAAAATATTTCAAACTGTACCACTTAAATAGGCAAGGACAGGAATTCAAAGAATGTGGCTACCCCCACACCTGTAATTACTAGCAAATAACAAAATTCAGAAAACACTGACTAACTTCCAGTCAGTTAATCTTCCTGCAACACACAGTTAAAATCAATTTAAATACTGTATTTTTTTGAAAAAAAAAAGTGCAGATGAAGGTACTTAAATTCTCTTATACGTCCGGTTGAATACAGCAAGTTCTTAGGCGGCCAAAGCTGAGGATTTTAAGCAGAAAATATTTCACACTGTACCACTTAAATAGGCAAGGACATGAAATCAAAGAATGTGGCTACCCCCACACCTGTAATTACAAGCAAATAACAAAATTCAGCAAACACTGACTAACTTCCAGTTCAGTTAATATTCCTGCAACACACAGTTAAAATCAATTTAAATACTGTATTTTTTTGAAAAAAAAAGTGCAGACTAAGGTACTTAAATTCTCTTATACGTCCAGTTGAATACAGCAAGTTCTTAGGCGGCCAAACCTGAGGTTTTTAAGAAGAAAATATTTCACACTGTACCACTTAAATAGGCAAAGAAAGGAAATCAAAGAATGTGGCTACCCCCACACCTGTAATTACTAGCAAATAACAAAATTCAGCAAACACTGACTAACTTCCAGTTCAGTTAATATTCCTGCAACACACAGTTAAAATCAATTTAAATACTGTATTTTTTTTAAAAAAAAAAGTGCAGATAAAGGTACTTAAATTCTCTTATACGTAGAGTTGAATACAGCAAGTTCTTAGGCGGCCAAAGCTGAGGCTTTTAAGCAGAAAATATTTCACACTGTACCACTTAAATAGGCAAGGACAGGAAATCAAAGAATGTGGCTACCCCCAAACCTGTAATTAGTAGCAAATAACAAAATTCAGCAAACACTGACTAACTTCCAGTTCAGTTAATATTCCTGCAACACACAGTTAAAATCAATTTAAATACTGTATTTTTTTGAAAAAAAGTGCAGATAAAGGTACTTAAATTCTCTTATGCATCCTGTTGAATACAGCAAGTTCTTAGCCAGCCAAAGCTGAGGTTTTTAAGCAGAAAATATTTCACACTGTACCACTTAAATAGGCAAGGACAGGAAATCAAAGAATGTGGCTACCCCCATACCTGTAATTACTAGCAAATAACAAAAGTCAGCAAACACTGACTAACTTCAAGTTCAGTTAATATTCCTGCAACACATAGTTAAAATCAATTTAAATACTGTATTTTTTTTTAAAAAAGTGCAGATAAAGGTACTTAAATTCTCTTATACGTCCATTTGAATACCGCAAGTTCTTAGGCGGCCAAAGCTGAGGTTTTTAAGCAGAAAATATTTTACACTGTACCACTTAAATATGTAAGGACAGGAAATAAAAGAATATGGCTACCCCCACACCTGTAATGACTAGCAAATAACAAAATTCAGCAAACACTGACTAACTTCCAGTTCAGTTAATATTCCTGAAACACACAGTTAAAATCAAATTAAATACTGCATTTTTCTGAAAAAAAAGTGCAGATAAAGGTACTTAAATACTCTTATACGTCCAGTTGAATACAGCAAGTTCTTAGGCGGCCAAAGCTGAGGTTGTTAAGCAGAAAATATTTCACACTGTACCACTTAAATAGGCAAGGACAGGAAATCAAAGAATGTGGCTACCCCCACACCTGTAATTACTAGCAAATAACAAAATTCAGTAAACACTGACTAACTTCCAGTTCAGTTAATATTCCTGCAACACACAGTTAAAATCAATTTAAATACTGTATTTTTTTGAAATAAAAGTGCAGATAAAGGTACTTAAATTCTCTTATACGTCCAGTTGAATACAGCAAGTTCTTAGGAGGCCAAAGCTGAGGTTTTTAAGCAGAAAATATTTCACACTGTACCACTTAAATAGGCAAGGACAGGAAATCAAAGAATGTGGCTAACCCCACACCTGTAATTACTAGCAAATAACAAAATTCAGCATACACTGACTAACTTCCAGTTCAGTTAATATTCCTGCAACACACAGTTAAAATATTTAAATACTGTATTTTTTTTTAAAAAAAGTGCAGATAAAGGTACTTATATTCTCTTATACGTCCAGTTGAATACAGCAAGTTCTTAGGCGGCCAAAGCTGAGGTTTTTAAGCAGAAAATATTTCACACTGTACTACTTAAATAGGTAAGGACAGGAAATCAAAGAATGTGGCTACCCCCACACCTGTAATTACTAGCAAATAACAAAATTCAGCAAACACTGACTAACTTCCAGTTCAGTTAATATTCCTGCAACACACATTTAAAATCAATTTAAATACTGTATTTTTTTGAAATAAAAGTGCAGATAAAGGTACTTAAATTATCTTATACGTCCAGTTGAATACAGCAAGTTCTTAGGAGGCCAAAGCTGAGGTTTTTAAGCAGAAAATATTTCACACTGTACCACTTAAATAGGCAAGGACAGGAAATCAAAGAATGTGGCTACCCCCACACCTGTAATTACTAGCAAATAACAAATTTCAGCAATCACTGACTAACTACCAGTTCAGTTAATATTCCTACAACACACAGTTAAAATCAATTTAAATACTGTCTTTTTTGGAAAAAAAGTGCAGATAAAGGTACTTGAATTCTCTTATACGTCCAGCTGAATACAGCAAGTTCTTAGCCGGCCAAAGCTGAGGTTTTTAAGCAGAAAATATTTCCCACTGTACCACTTAAATAGGCAAGGACAGGAAATCAAAGAATGTGGCTACCCCCATACCTATAATTACTAGCAAATAACAAAATTCAGCAAACACTGACTAACTTCCAGTTCAGTTAATATTCCTGCAACACACAGTTAAAATCAATTTAAATACTGTATTTATTTTAAATAAAAGTGCAGATAAAGGTACTTAAATTATCTTATACGTCCAGTTGAATACAGCGAGTTCTTAGGCGGCCAAAGCTGAGGTTTTTAAGCAGAATATATTTCACACTGTACCACTTAAATAGGTAAGGAAAGGAAATCAAAGAATATGGCTACCCCCACATCTGTAATTACTAGCAAATAACAAAATTCAGCAAACACTGACTAACTTCCAGTTCAGTTAATATTCCTGCAACACACAGTTAAAATCAATTTAAATACTGTAATTTTTTTAAAAAAAAGTGCAGATAAAGGTACTTAAATTCTCTTATATGTCAAGTTGAATACAGCAAGTTCTTAGGCGGCCAAAGGTGAGGTTTTTAAGCAGAAAATATTTCACACTGTACCACTTAAATAGGCAAGGACAGGAAATCAAAGAATGTGGCTACCCCCACACCTGTAATTACCAACAAATAACAAAATTCAGCAAACAATGACTAACTTCCAGTTCAGTTAATATTTCTGCAACACAACGGTTAAAATCAATTTAAATACTGTATTTTTTTGAAAAAAAAGTGCAGATAAAGGTTCATCCAGTTGAATACAGCAAGTTCTTAGGCGGCCAAAGCTGAGGTTTTTAAGCAGAAAATATTTCACACTGTTCCACTTAAATAGGCAAGGACAGGAAATCAAAGAATGTGGCTACCCCCACACCTGTAATGACAAGCAAATAACAAAATTCAGCAAACACTGACTACCTTCCAGTTCAGTTAATATTCCTGAAACATTCCGTTAAAATCAATTTAAATACTGTATTTTTTTGAAAAAAAAATGCAGATAAAGGTACTTAAATTCTCTTATACGTCCAGTTGAATAGAGCAAGTTCTTCACCAGCCAAAGCTGAGGTTTTTAAGCAGAATATATTTCACACTGTACCACTTAAATAGGCAAGGACAGGAAATCAAAGAATGTGGCTACCCCCACACCTGTAATTACTAGCAAGTAACAAAATTCAGCAAACAATGACTAACTTCCAGATCAGTTAATATTCCTGCAACACACAGTTAAAATCAATTTAAATACTGTATTTTTTTTTAAAAAAGTGCAAATAAAGGTACTTAAATTCTCTTATATGTCCAGTAGAATACAACAAGTTCTTTGGCGGCCAAAGCTGAGGTTTTTAAGCAGAAAATATTTCACACTGTACCACTTGAATAGGCAAGGACAGGATATCAAAGAATGTGGCTACCCCCACACCTGTAATTACTAGCAAATAACAAAATTCAGCAAACACTGACTAACTTCCAGTTCAGTTAATATTCCTGCAACACACAGTTAAAATCAATTTAAATACTGTATTTTTTTTAAAAAAAAGTGCAGATAAACGTACTTAAATTCTCTTATATGTCCAGTTGAATACAGCAAGTTCTTAGGCGGCCAAAGCTGAGTTTTTTAAGCAGAAAATATTTCACACTGTACCACTTAAATAGGCAAGGATAGGAAATCAAAGAATGTGGCTACCCCACACCTGTAATTACTAGCAAATAACAAAATTCAGCAAACACTGACTAACGTCCAGTTCAGTTAATATTCCTGCAACACAGTTAAAATCAATTTAAATACTGTATTTTTTTGAAAAAAAAGGTGCAGATAAAGGTACTTAAATTCTCTTATACGTCCAGTTGAATACAGCAAGTTCTTAGGCAGCCAAAGCTGATGTTTTTAAGCAGAAAATATTTCGCACTGTACCACTTAAATAGGTAAGGACAGGAAATCAATGAATATGGCTACCCCCACACCTGTAATTACTAGCAAATAACAAAATTCAGCAAACACTGACTAAACTTCCAGTTCAGTTAATATTCCTGCAACACACAGTTAAAATCAATTTAAATACTGTGTTTTTTTTAAAAAAAAAGTGCAGATAAAGGTACTTAAATTCTCTTATACGTCCAGTTGAATACAGCAAGTTCTTAGGCTGCCAAAGCTGAGGTTTTTAAGCAGAAAATATTTCACACTGTACCACTTAAATAGGCAAGGACAGGAAATCAAAGGATGTGGCTACCCCCACACCTGTAATTACTAGCAAATAACAAAATTCAGCAAACAATGACTAACTTAAAGTTCAATTAATATTCCTGCAACACAACGGTTAAAATCAATTTAAATACTGTATTTTTTTGAAAAAAAAGTGCAGATAAAGGTACGTCCAGTTGAATACAGCAAGTTCTTAAGCGGCCAAAGCTGAGGTTTTTAAGCAGAAAATATTTCACACTGTTCCACTTAAATAGGCAAGGACAGGAAATCAAAGAATGTGGCTACCCCCACACCTGTAATTACTAGCAAATAACAAAATTCAGCAAACACTGACTAACTTCCAGTTCAGTTAATATTCCTGCAACACACAATTAAAATCTATTTAAATACTGTATTTTTTTAAAATAAAAGTGCAGATAAAGGTACTTAAATTCTGTTATATGTCCAGTTGAATACAGCAAGTTCTTAGGCGGCCAAAGCTGAGGTTTTTAAGCAGAAAATATTTCACACTGTACCACTTAAATAGGCAAGGACAGGAAATCAAAGAATGTTGGTACCACCACACCTGTAATTACTAGCAAATAACAAAATTCAGCAAACACTGACTAACTTCTAGTTCAGTTAATATTCCTGCAACACACAGTTAAAATCAATTTAAATACTTTATTTTTTTGAAAAAAAAGTGCAGATAAAGGTACTTAAATTCTCTTATACGTCCAGTTGAATACAGCAAGTTCTTAGGCAGCCAAAGCTGAGGTTTTTAAGCAGAAAATATTTCACACTGTACAACTAAAATAGGCAAGGACAGGAAATCAAAGAATGTGGCTACCCCCACACCTGTAATTACTAGCAAATAACAAAATTCAGCAAACACTGACTAACTTCCAGTTCAGTTAATATTCCTGCAACACAAAGTTAAAATCAATTTAAATACTGTATTTATTTGAAATAAAAGTGGATATAAAGGTACTTAAATTATCTTATACGTCCATTTGAATACAGCAAGTTCTTAGGCGGCCAAAGCTGATGTTTTTAAGCAGAAAATATTTCACACTGTACCACTTAAATAGGTAAGGACAGGAAATCAATGAATATGGCTACCCCCACACCTGTAATTACTAGCAAATAACAAAATTCAGCAAACACTGACTAACATCCAGTTCAGTTAATATTCCTGCAACACACAGTTAAAATCAATTTAAATACTGTATTTTATTGAAAAAAAGTGCAGATAAAGGTACTTAGATTCTCTTATTCGTCCAGTTGAATACAGCAAGTTCTTAGGCAGCCAAAGCTGATGTTTTTAAGCAGAAAGTATTTCATACTGTACCACTTAAATAGGCAAGGACAGGAAATCAAAGAATGTGGCTACCCCAACACCTGTAATTACTAGCAAATAACAAAATTCAGCAAACACTGACTAACTTCCAGTTCAGTTAATATTCCTGCAACACACAGTTAAAATCAATTTAAATACTGTATTTTTTTTGAAATAAAAGTGCAGATAAAGGTACTTAAATTCTCTTATACATCCAGTTGAATACAGCAGGTTCTTATGCGGCCAAAGCTGAGATTTTTAAGCAGAAAATATTTCACACTGTACCACTTAAATAGGCAAGGACAGGAAATCAAAGAATGTGGCTACCCCCAAACCTGTAATTACTAGCAAATAACAAAATTCAGCAAACACTGACTAACTTCCAGTTCATTTAATATTCCTGCAACACACAGTTAAAATCAATTTAAATACTGTATTTTTTTGAAAAAAAATGCAGATAAAGGTACTTAAATTCTCTTATACGTCCAGTTGAATACAGCAAGTTCTTAGGCGGCCAAAGCTGAGGTTTTAAGCAGAAAATATTTCACACTGTACCACTTAAATAGGCAAGGACAGGAAATCAAAGAATGTGGCTACCCCCACACCTGTAATTACTAACAAATAACAAAATTCAGCATACACTGACTAACTTCAAGTTCAGTTAATATTCCTGAAACACACAGTTAAAATATTTAAATACTGTATTTTTTTTTTAAAAAAAAGTGCAGATAAAGGTACTTAAATTCTCTTATACGTCCATTTGAATACAGCAAGTTCTTAGGCTGCCAAAGCTGAGGTTTTTAAGCAGAAAATATTTCACACTGTACTACTTAAATAGGTAAGGACAGGAAATCAAAGAATGTGGCCACCCCCACACCTGTAATTACTAGCAAATAACAAAATTCAGCAAACAGTGATTAACTTCCAGTTCAGTTAATATTCCTGCAACACACAGTTAAAATCAATTTAAATACTGTATTTTTTTGAAATAAAAGTGCAGATAAAGGTACTTAAATTCTCTTATACGTCCAGTTGAATACAGCAAGTTCTTAGGCGGCCAAAGCTGATGTTTTTAAGCAGAATATATTTCACACTGTACCACTTAAATAGGTAAGGACAGGAAATCAAAGAATATGGCTACCCCCACATCCGTAATTACTAGTAAATAACAAAATTCAGCAAACACTGACTAACTTCCAGTTCAGTTAATATTCCTGCAACACACAGTTAAAATCAAATTAAATACTGTATTTTTTTGAAAAAAAAGTGCAGATAAAGGTACGTCCAGTTGAATACAGCAAGTTCTTAGGCGGCCAAAGCTGAGGTTTTTAAGCAGAAAATATTTCACACTGTACCAATTAAATAGGCAAGGACATGAAATCAAAGAATTTGGCTACCCCCACACCTGTAATTACAAGCAAATAACAAAATTCAGCAAACACTGACTAACTTCCAGTTCAGTTAATATTCCTGCAACATTCAGTTAAAATCAATTATTTAAATACTGTATTTTTTTGAAAATAAAGTGCAAATAAAGGTACTTAAATTCTCTTATACGTCCAGTTGAATCCAGCAAGTTCTTAGCCAGCCAAAGCTGAGGTTTTTAAGCAGAAAGTATTTCACACTGTACCACTTAAATAGGCAAGGACAGGAAATCAAAGAATGTGGCTACCCCCACACCTGTAATTACTAGCAAGTAACAAAATTCAGCAAACACTGACTAACTTCCAGTTCAGTTAATATTCCTGCAACACACAGTTAAAATCAATTTAAATACTGTATTTATTTGAAAAAAAAGTGCAGATAAAGGTACTTAAATTCTCTTATATATCAAGTTGAATACAGCAAGTTCTTAGCCGGCCAAAGCTGAGGATTTTAAGCAGAAAATATTTCACACTGTACCACTTAAATAGGCACGGATAGGTAATCAAAGAATGTCGCTATCCCCACACCTGTAATTACTAGCAAATAACAAAATTCAGCAAACACTGACTAACTTCCAGTTCAGTTAATATTCCTGCAACACACAGTTAAAATCAATTTAAATACTGTATTTTTTTTTTAAAAAGTGCAGATAAAGGTATTTAAATTCTCTTATATGTCCATTTGAATACAGCAAGTTCTTAGCCGGCCAAAGCTGAGGTTATTAAGCAGAAAATATTTAACACTGTACCACTTAAATAGGCAAGGACAGGAAATCAAAGAATGTGGCTACCCCCACACCTGTAATTACTAGCAAATAGCAAAATTCAGCAAACACTGAATAACTTCCAGTTCAGTTAATATTCCTGCAACACACAGTTAAAATCAATTTAAATACTGTATTTTTTGAAAAAAAAGTGCAGATAAAGGTACTTAAATTCTCTTATACATCCAGTTGAATACAGCAAGTTCTTAGCCGGCCAAAGCTGAGGTTTTTAAGCAGAAAATATTTCACACTGTACCACTTAAATAGGCAAGGACAGGAAATCAAATAATGTGGCTACTCCCACACCTGTAATTACTAGCAAATAACAAAATTCAGCAAACACTGACTAACTTCCAGTTCAGTTAATATTCCTGCAACACACAGTTAAAATCAATTTAAATACTATATTTTTTGAAAAAAAGTGCAGATAAAGGTACTTAAATTCTCTTATACGTCCAGTTGAATACAGCAAGTTCTTAGCCGGCCAAAGCTGAGGTTTTTAAGCAGAAAATATTTCACACTGTACCACGTAAATAGGCAAAGACAGGAAATCAAAGAATGTGGCTACCTCCACACCTGTAATTACTAGCAAATGACAAAATTCAGCAAACACTGACTAACTTCCAGTTCAGTTAATATTCCTGCAACACACAGTTAAAATCAATTTAAATACTGTATTTTTTTGAAAAAAAGTGCAGATAAAGGTACTTAAATTCTCTTATACATCCAGTTGAATACAGCAAGTTCTTAGCCGGCCAAAGCTGAGGATTTTAAGCAGAAAATCTTTCACACTGTACCACTTAAATAGGCAAGGACAGGAAATCAAAGAATGTGGCTACCCCCACACCTGTAATTACTAGCTAATAACAAAATTCAGCAAACACTGACTAACTTCCAGTTCAGTTAATATTCCTGCAACACACAGTTAAAATCAATTTAAATACTATATTTTTTTGGGGAAAAAAAGTGCAGTGACTTGACAGATAATAGCCCAACAAAGGCATCTAACCATGGCTCTTTCCTTACTCATTTTGGTGAGAAGGACATCAGTGTGCCTCACCATAAAATAACCAATAACTAGGTCATGTGCTGATTTGCCTTAAGGGCTTAGTATCAGAAGCATTGTATGCAGTGTTACTATGTGTAGCTGCAGGTGGTGTTTTAACAGAGTCTTTATGTGATGGCTGATGACCTTTTTTTGATTGTGTTGTGCAGGAGGTCTTAGTGTTTTGGATGGTTACCTGTAAGGGCCTTAGCATAAGTTGTTTTATGTGTAGGGTTTTTACCCTATGCAGTAGGCATACTGCAAGTGTCACTGATAACCTCTTTAGGATTAGTTTTGGTTGTATGAGAGAATTTTGTCTCCAGAGTTAAAGTGTATTGACACTTCTTGAATACTACATCTGTTTTATTAAGAATAAGTGAGTTGTCTGTGTACATGAGGCAATTGCTACAATGCCTTAGAATTCCCATCTCAACCAGATTGGTCACAGAGAGATTTGAGAAGTGCATATCCATGGCTCCTGATTTATTTATTAAGGGGGAGTGAGCGAAAATTAAATATTGACTAGGACAATAACACAACAAACTTGATTAGCAATGCTCAGCTATGTGCAGAAGAGGTGCTCTAGTAGTTAAAAAAATCTGACGAGACAGTAAGGGTATTTTAAGGGAAACTTACACTGTGAGATATCATTGTTTACACAGATTACAGAAAGGGATTATGCTGTGAGATATCTAGATCTATACAAATCACTGCTAGGTACTGCTGTGCAGAGAATAGCAGTTTTAACTAAAGACTGTTTAAAATGTCAAAAAGTTCAGATATTCAACACAGAAATGCTCAATTAATGCAGCTATGACAAAAAAACAATGCAAGAAACAAGTGCCAAAACAGTTGATATGGTAATGTAAGTCTTAGCTCATTTGTAGGTTATGATCCAAGAGTTGTGCAACTGCAACAATTAAATAGCAGAGGAGATTTGATAAAGAAAACACAAACAATGTCCTGTGGCCAATCAAAAACATCACATTCTTCTTTCTGTACCAAAAATGCTCAGGTCCCCTCTACTCTCACTAAAGTGGAACCAAGGCAATTCTAACCAAAGACTGTAAAAAAGGTAAAAAAGTGCAGATATTCAACACACAGATATTCAATTAATGCAGCTGTGACAAAAACAATGTTAGAAATGAGTACCAAAACAATGGATATAATGTAAATCTTACCTTTTCTATAGTTTAGCACAAACTGGCAACACTCATCTTCTCAAGTAGTGTGATTGCCAAACATTGCAAAATGCCTCAGAGCTCATAGGCTATGAGTCAAACATTGTGCAACTGTGATGCTTAAATAGCAATAGAGATTCAAGACAAAACAAAACTAGGACCATGTGACCAATTAGAAACAGCACACTCTTCTTTCCTTTACCCAATCTCGACCCAGTAAATGACCAAGGTCTTCTCTACTCTCACTAAATTGTAACCAAGGCAGTAATAATTAAAGATTGTAAAAAGGTCAAAAGTGCAGATATTAAACACAAAAATACTCAATTAATGCAATGAAAAGCAAGTGCTGGAGCAGTAGATATGGTAATGCAAATCTTAGCTTTTGTAGAGTTTAGCAGAAACCAGCAACATTCGTATTTTCAAGTAGTGTGGTTGTCAAGCATTGCCAAATGCCTCAGGAACAGAGATTCAAATTTTAAACAAGCTAGCCATCTAGCCAAACAAAAAGGCACAATAAGCATTACACCAGCAATTCCCAGTTCAGAAGGGTTTAGGCTACCCTCTCCTCTCACAAGACAGTAGACTACAAACAGTTTTAATGTAAACCAACTGGTTTGGAGCCCAAAGAACTTAAAGCAGAATGAAGACACTTTTAGAATAACAGACACAATAACCTTTCAATCAGCAATTCCTAACTCAGAGTAGTATAAGCTCTTTCTGCTGCTGCAGGAGTGTAGACCACAAACTTTCCTAATGTAAGATAACTAGTTTGGAGCCCAGGAGCTTAAATCAGAACTATGAAGCTTATAACAACAGTTACAATGTAATGAGGCTGCTAAGAAGCAGTAACAAATGCAGCAAATTAAATCTTATTAAACACTTTAAGAACATGCGGCAAAAAGAAAAATGAAGCAGGAATAAGCACAAATAAAGTAAAAACAGCTGAATAAAGTGCAATTTCTTTAAGTAAGTGAGAGGGTAAAAAACAGAAGATAATACAAGTTTGAAAGAGTAAGGGGAGCTATCCTAGTTTATCTCACAGTACTAAGTAGAATGATCTGATGAGATGAAACTGAGAGAAGTGTCCGAAGTCAGATTTATAGTAGGGACTAGCACCTCAAATGCTGCCAAGTTTAAATGCACAAGAAGAATAGAGTGAGTAGGTGGGAAAAGCAAATGCAGACAGACATCAGCTCAGCAATATGTAGGCAGAGAAAAACAAGTCACAAAGCACTACAGCTAAAGATTCCACTAAATACTATAATAAATTCCAAGCCTCAATTTTCAGTCACATTCCATAGTCTCAGTATTCAATCAAAATCTCCAGTCTCAATCCAAATACACAATCCCCTGAATAATGTTGATCCATGTTAAATTGTAAACATTCATATGAAATACCATTTTTTTCGCATTTCACATATGTGAACATAGCATATATGGAGCTTCATTCAATAAACTCAAATAGCCCTAATTTTTAGTCCTCAGTATCAATCCTCAAGACTTGATTGTTATCACCATTCCTCCAATAACATCTTAAATATTGGTCCCTCACTTTCACATGTCAATCCTTAAGTACAATCCTTTTCAAAAAAAATCTTTTATCCAAAATGGCATCATCAATCCTCATCATGTTACTCAATCTTCAGTATCAACCACAAGTCACTATCTTCAAACCTGAACAAAAATCAGTTACACTGTTCATTTGAAAGGTTGGAACTCAAAATCTTAACAATGTATAAATTGCAGCATTACAAAATACATGTAAATCATAACTAAACATTTTATTTTCTCTTAATAATGTTGATCTATGTTAATCACACATATAATACCACTTCCACAGCTCTCATATGTGTGAACAGATTTCAGATTTCACGTGTGAGCATGACATACTTTAAGATTTGTTCAATAAACTCAGATAGTCCCCATTCTTAGTCATCAGTATCAATCCTCAAAACCTGATTGCTATTATCATTCATCCAATAAGATCCTAAGTCCCAGTCCTTCAATTTCCCATCTCATCTCTCAATCCTCAAGATAAACTCTCAATTTGAATCCTTAATCAATATCCTGAATCTTTAATTATCATCATTCTCAGTTCTCTATCTTTAATATCAATATTAATTCCTCAAAATCAATAATTTTCCCCAATAAGATCCTAAGTCTCAGTTCCCCAATTTCTCATCTCAACCCTCAATCCTCAATATCAGTCCCCAATTTTAATCATTAATCAATATCCTAAATCATTAATTTATATAATCATTTTTAATTCTCTATCTTTAATATCAATAATAATTCCTCAAAATCTTGAGTCATTAGTATATATCCTTTTACAATCTTCTTCCCCAGCCTCAAGCCTTAATTCTCACAACAGTCACTCTCAGTTCAAACCCTAAATGACTATAATAAATCCCAAGCCCCATTCTTCAGTCACATTCTATGATTACAGTCTTCAGTACTCAATTAAAATCTCTAATCTCAATCCAAATACTCAGTCCTCAGGTACAATCATTTTCCCACAAGCTGGTATCCTCAATGGGAGTCATTAATCCTCATCATATTCCTCAGTCTTCAGTATCAACCCCAAGTCACAATCCGCAAACCTCAACAAAAATATGTCACACTCTTCAATTGTAGCATTACAAAATACATGTAAAACATATTACAAAACATTTTGTTTCATCTAAATAATGTTGATCCATGTAATCAAAAACATTAATATGAAACATCACTTTTTCACATTTCACATGTGTAAACATATCATATGTAGAGCATTGTTCAATAAACTTTACTTACCTTTCAACCTCTAAGTGCAAGAATTCTGGGCAAAGCCAAAAATAATGTGGGGAAAAGGGCCCAAACAACAAGGACAGAGTATAAATATTGCTCCTATAAACTTAAAAAATTAATAGAATTACAGGTTTTGCATTATTATGCATTTTTCCAAAGGATATGAAGTCTGAAACTTAAATATCTGTCATTATTTATTATTGCTTAGTGACTTCATTTCTCAGTGATATGCCAGAAAATGGCAAATTTTGTGAGGAACAAACCAAAAATATGAGGCAATGATCTGGACATTTGGCAAAAATCTGGACAGTTGAGAGGTATGCAATAATGGCAAATTCTACAACACCCCAGTAACAGAAGGATGCATGGCCAAACGACTATATTCAAAAGAAACCCAGAGGCCAGCATAACATAGTCAGCAGTCTAATTCCTTTATTCGATAAAAAGGCCAAAACAGACCTGTTTCAGCTAACAAGCCTTCTTCAGTGCTTCACTGATGATGGGTGATGGACTGAAGAAGGCTTGTTAGCTGAAACTGGTCTGTTTGTGGTCTTTTTATGGAATAAAAGAATTAGACTGCTGACTATGTTGTACTGGCCTAGGTATGCAATAATCCCAATACTTTGACAATACATACTTCAAAATCAGTTAAATATACCAAATGCAACATTATTATTATAACTGGTAGTTTACCAGCATCTCAGCTACCAATGGGCACTTATTTAGATGATAATCAGACAGTAATACATTCAGTTGCAGTTTATCATCTATACTTTGTACGACTCATCTGACTAGATACATGAAAAGTGAATGTACATATCACACAAACAGATTTATTTGTCTTTTTCCTAGTACACATTATAAGAAGACAGTTACAGCAGCTGTGGAGATATGAAATTTGCATTATTATATGAGAAATAGAAAAACTGATGTCAGTTCATAACATTAAATACAAATAAAAAAAGCAGAATACTGATTCAGACACTACAGCATAAATTGTATAATCGTAACCACCAGAACTGTTTAACACCCTAGCTATGGACACCTCAAGTGTCAATAGCTACACCAATCTGGTTATGGCTCATTGGGAGAATGAGTATATTATATCAACTAGGAGTTTTAGTGACACTATTTTGTTTTATCAGAGATTTGTTGATGATCTCTTCCTTATTGGTGATACACCATTTTTTTTGCTTAAAGAATAAAAGCAATTTCAAGAGGATATTGTTACCCTAAGAATACAGCAAAAATTGATCATTCCAGGGTGACAAGTACTGTACCTTGCAGGCAATGTAATTATTGTACATATATTAATAATACCACCCAGTCTGAGCTTTCAGATACAGGACACATTTTTAAATTGTTTGCATCAGCTAATTGTAATACAGACAATGTTGTCTATCTAGTTACATGTGAAGAATGCAAGGCATTCTATACAGGGAAGATGAATAGGCCATTTAAACATGGTATAAGAGAGCATCTATATAACTTCAGACCTGGCAGTCTGAATAATGCCTTGGCTAAATATGTTCAAGCAAAGGAGATTCACCATACTTTTAAATTTATGGTTATTGATAATACTGTCCCCATGAATAGGCTAGGTGACATTAAAACCTATACTGAATCATTAGAGGCTAAGTGGATTATAAGACTTAGGGCTGACTCTGGAAAAGGCTTAAATGACAGAGTTTCCCTTTACCCCTTTTTAAATAAGATGAAGAGAGCATGTTAGAGTTATGCCTTCATTGTTGAAGAAGCACCTTTGTGAAAGTGCTTACCTTCTAATAAAGTTTTAAATGTGTTAACAACTTGGACACATTTGTTACTACTTTGAGAATAGCCTGGCTCGAGCTTTGGTCCTACTTTATTCTGGATTGTGTGGAGCTATTTTTTTTTACTTTATCATTGTCTTTATAATCAATCCCTTCCTTGTCCACGAAAGGTCAGAAGGAATCCCTTGTCAGTTATACTTAAAGAATATGATTCTATCCCTCCTACTTGGTTTATTATAAGAAATATGCTTCCAGATCCTTATGTCTGGTCAGCAGCTTCAGAAGTGGTGCTGTTCTTCATGGGCTTTGTGATCACTACTATCTCTTTGACTGTTGCAAAATTTGTCTGGAGAAGCTGCTCCATGGTAGTCATTTGACGTACAGAATTTCACTGTCAAGCGTATTTAGGAGCAAATACAAATGCACATGTTCAATACAGCAATACAGTGTGCCCTCATAATGAAGTAGACACAGCTGCAGTACATTAGGTCACTCATTCAGTGAAGCATCTAATGTAATAAATACAGCAAATTCTACTAATATCACAGGACCGCAGCTCATCTCTCTCTCTTTCTTTTTGTGTGTGTGTGTGTGTGTGTGTGTGTGTGTATATGTGTGTGTGTGTGTGTGTGTGTGTGTGTGTGTGTGTGTGTGTGTGTGTGTGTGTGTGTGTATATATATGGGGGTATTGCACTTACTTGGTCATGACAGGTTGTCCGGGAATTTATGGATTAAGTTATACTCAAAAATTGCCTGCTGCATCTACCATTATGAAAAACAATGCAGCAAAAGTTTTACTCATTTAAAATATATCATTTTTATTTTACATAATCAACTTAAAAAGGCTAGATCTTTCAGAAAAAAATAGACCCATGTGGTCTTATTACAAAATGAAAGACAATACCTTGAGCAAAATTAGGTACTGGATAACAGTATCTCCTATCTTTAAACTGTCCAGATATTTGCAAAATGTCCACATTTTTGCTTCTTATTTTTTCCTGTTCCTCTTAAAATTTGTGGTTTCCTGGCAAATCAGTGAGGACTGAATTCACTAAATAATGACATTGCCTTAGCCCCTCTTTTATATGCCTTCTATTAATTATCACTGATACGTATTCAGGGATAATATCAGTCAGGCTTACTTGCCTCAGTGAAATACAATGTAATGGAGTGCACTAAGTAAACTTGTCCTCTAAAGCTGAGTAAATAAAGACACAGATTATGCTTTTGTGACCATTTGTTGTTTGACATTGACAAGCATTACTGATGCCATATCCAAAATAACATCATAACCAATAACATAGCCTCTGATCTTTGAACCTATTGCTAGTTGGTGTAACCAAGCCCGTTCCAGCTAACATGTATGGTCTGGGTGCATAACCCAAGCTGCGTATGACCTGCTTTATATGACACTTCAAGCTTGCCTCCCAGCCCATTCACTACTTGCCTTGCCAAAGGCTTTATATGCAAACAAAAACCTGACCACCCTAGAAAGACCATTGAAAAACACCAGAGGAACACATGGGTAGAAGCCATTAAGTAGCTGCTCACTGGCATGATTTCCATGCATTTCTCCTCCAAAGGCCTCTTCAGAAACATCACAACGTTATGCAATAAGGAAACAATTATAAGAAAACATTTGGAAAATGTCATTCAATTAACAAAGTAAATTCCAAAATAAATCACAGCCTATGTTATTCAAATGAACCCCATCTGGGTTGTAAAAGTCCTTATTGGCTTTAGCCAAGTCCTTGGGTTTGATCAGTTGGAATCTACTGTGGAAGCAGCCTGAGACATTCTGTGTTTAATGAACTGCCTAGATCTCTCCACAGCAGCATTTCTCCTGACTTTTTTGCCAATGAAGCCTTGGGTTGATTGAAGACCAGAAAAGGGCTAGTTCAAGACAGAGAGAATGAAATCTTTGGAAATCAGTCACTATCCTGGTTAATACAATTTTTTTAGGAGCCAAAGGTAGATCATTCTGACCAAGATAAAAGCTCAACACCTTGGGCAAGGTCATGTATGCTGACAACTGGCAGCACACCTCCCAAAACTGGAACCAAAGTAACCTGGAAAAGCCAAAACACTGGAACAATCAATAACTGTATTCTAATGGCCTTCTATGCCTTTAAAGTCAAGCCAGTACTTGTAAGGTCATTCTTCAAATGAGGGAGTGTCTCATCATGCACAAAACCTTCCTCCATGAAGCATAAAAATACAGTGTTATTTGCTAATATATGATAAAAATGCATTAGGCAACCACTTTCCAGTTCTGTTCAGTACTTCCACAGAGTGGCCCTGTATAGCTAAATCAGATGTGTGCCTTTTACAGAATGAGTGTCTTAAGTATCCTTTTGCTGAAATACACTGAGAAGAAAGGTCTTTATGTATCATTCGATTAGTATCCCTTAAGCAAAGGGATCTGCCATCCTTTGAACTAAAAACAAGATTGGATGGGCTTACCCTGGAGAGTATCTTGCACAACAGTGACAGCCAATGCACTGTGCAATTAACAAATATGTTAGATTTGTCCAGTCTCACTTGATACTCTTTACCCAGCTGATCGATTTTTGATTTTCATGCCCATATCAGAGCAAAATCCCTATGTATCACTTCATCCCCCAATTGTAGTGAGAGTAACAACTCACTTGCACAAATGGCCCCAGCGTATAAGCACAGGAACTGTGCCGCCCAGAATGTAAAAACATAGAAATCTTGAGTAGATAGGAATAGAGCCCCCCCATCAGAATACTCAAGAGGTAGTGCCTATTATTTCCTGTCAGCCTTATAAATTCTTCTGACATTATCCAAGCTTTATAGGCATGGGTTATACTGATTATGCAATCCTTAGATAAATCGGTTAAACCCAATAAATGAGATCACCAACCCATAGCTGCCAAATGTATTTTCAACATGCTGGAAGACTCTCCTTTCCAACCACTCTTGGCTTCTTCATCTAGAGAGGCATAATTTACCTTAAATTGTTCCTTACCAATAAATTCATTCACTGACAAATCAGCCAGGTAAGAAAGGCAATGAATTACGCAATACTCTCTTTCCTTCTTCTTGGGCACCAACCCTACTGGGGAATTTTTTGAATTTGGCCACAAAGGATGCTTAAAGGGACCAATTATTCTCCTCCCAGTGAATCATTCTCAATCAATGCAATGATTATACCTTTTTTACCTTTGACCAAGGAACGATTCTAAACTACCTTGGAATTCAGGGGAACCAAGGAACCAGTTTCAAACCAGTATCAAAACCCTTGATGAGAAATAACACAGCCTTATTGTCTGGGTAGTCTGACAGCAACTGAACTAACTTATCTAGTTTGATTGGAGAGTGAGGAGTTTTGAGGCTGCATTTGCCCCTTGTGAAAGCCAGTTATTTGGCCATGAAAAACTGTTTGGCCCTACCTGGTTATCCTGAGAAAGGATTGATCTACTTTCATAAATGAGGGCATATTAATAGGACAGGAGTGGTTGTGTTTTGACCAGCATCTAAGAGCTGAGTGAGCCTTCCCACAAAAGGAAGGGTTTATATTAGAACATTGAAGTATTACTACATCGAATGTTCTAATATTGAACTATTTCACCCGAAACACCACAACATCGAACATTCAGAATCGCTGTTCCAACAAACATACACACAACACAATCACACCAAAATACATAATCCACACACATACACTTCACAAAACCCTACACTAAACCATACATACACTACTAGCTATCCACTTACCTTAACCCAACCCTAACCCTAAGGTCCGCAACTATCGCACACTCACCTTACCTACTCCCTAACCCTAAAGTCCCTATTGCACACTCACCTTACCCGCTCCCTAACTCTAATGTCCCTATCGCACACTCACCTTCGTTCACACACTTACCTTAACCCAGTCTGTAACCTTCGCTCAACAGTCGAGGAAATAGCAAAGCTGCAGAAATGGCCCACTGAATACTTTCCCTAGGAAAGTATTCGATATTCTGCAGCTTTGCTATATTCAGCGTTCGATGCAAAGGGTTCGATATTAGTACATGTACTAATATAAACCCCAAAAGGAGCATAGGTGTGCAAACTTATAAGTAGGCCACAAGCACCTACTATTACTAAAAGCCAGGCAAAATTTTTCTTCCTGCTGGCTCATGGTAGAATCATGTTTGGGGGTATTAGGTCTGTCTAGTATGACACTCAACCATATTTCAGGATTTCACTTCTTCCAACGGGTTGCCTTCTCCCTGGCCTTCAGCTTCCTGAACCTCTAGTCATACACAGACCAAGCAGCCCCACTCCTGATATGATGAGGCTTCCTAACTGCCACATAATACACGAGGAGTAATGCCTTCCCAGGGTCCTTATCAACTATAATAACCATAGACATAATGAAACCTAACATCCAGTTGTCAGAAGTTCTTGATACTGTTTTAAGGGCTTTTTCCCAATGGCTGTCAGCACAGCCATTAAGTCCTTTGCTCTGGGGTTCTCAGCATCTATAATACATCAAATAACCTCTCTGTCCACTAAATCAAATATCTACAAATTCCCCTCTAAGAATTTTTATCTTTGTCAGTAGCAAGGGAATGGGCATGAAGTAGTAGCCTGGGACTGTTGTAAGGCTATAATATGAGATAGCCATGGGGGATAAAGACTGCATGATGTTGATATCTGGGTCATACAGGCCATTTACCTTTTAATGAATGGCAGGTTTGCCCCCAGTCTGTAGAGTTGCTACTTGAGCTGGAGGGTGGGGGTTAGGCAATGACAGCTACCTGCATTTGACTAGCAGATGGTGTTAGAGTATTGGCAACATTTTTTTCTAAAGCTAGATCAAATATCATAGCCCTGCCCTTATCTGAAAGTGAACTAATTAACTCGCCCAAGTATTCATCTACTGTCTGACCCCCTATCAGGATAGCCCCTGTGATAGCCCCACCCCCAGCTTTGTTACCTTCTTGTTCCATCAAACCTTCAGCTGCCATTACTAGATTGTCCTCAGTAGCATGAGAGTCTTTTTTAACTCTTCGTTTTGAATTCTTGGCAGGAATGACCTCAAGAATTGATTCACTTCATTAACTGACAGCACCTTTTCCCGGAAGCTGAACATTGATCTTGGATTTGTACTGCTTCTAGTTCAAGGAATAAACCATGGGTCTCCTAGGTTATCACCTGCAGTGATGAAGGACCTAAAACAAAAACAACCATTAGCATAGACTACACACAGTTGCTTGTACTAGCCCTTAACTAGCAGAGAGCCACAAAACAAAACAAAAACAAAACAATAGGAATACCTATATAAGCCAACCACTTTCATGAATCTAAGAACACAATGTTAACCAAAACTGTAGAGTGTACATGTATATATAAACATGCACAATATAAAGAGTGTACATGTTTATGTATATATATGGATCTACTACAGTTTATCAAAGTTTCAAAACATCAATGACCATATGTCTCAGACCATATGATCGAAGTTTTGAAACCACGAACACTTTGCATTGAGATCACTGTACAGAAAGGAACTCAGGATTTGCTGTTTTCCTCACTGTAGTGCATTCTCAGACTTGGTATATTTAAGTAGCAAGGGGTACAGGGGTGCAGAGGTGCTTGACACCCTGCAAAAAGGTATGTCTAACGTGGTTTGTTTAGTTTTTGTGTTTTTTCATTTTATTTCGAAGTTCCAAAACTTTGATCATATAGTCTTGGCCATATGGTCTTTGAAGTTTTGAAACTTCGATAAACTGTAATAGATCCATAAATAAAAAAAAATATATATATATATATATATATATATATATATATATATAAAATACACATGCGCGCACGCGCACACACACACACACACACACACACACACACACACACACACACACACACACACACACACACACACAATTAAAGTTACCAGTTCATACACTATTGTACTACTCCTGCTGCCTGTTATACCAAGATGGAACAACAGATGTCACTAAGACTACATAGATCCTTTGGACTTACTAAAATAACCCTAGGTTATAAATTATCAATTGGCTATCAATAGAGTTTGCTAGCATTCTGGGTGCCCAGTTGTTGCAGCAGCATTCTGTAACAAATAAGAAGTAGTAAGTACACTCTTCACCATTACTCAAAACCCTATGGGGTAAATCTTAACAGAATCAGAAGCAAATCCAAAACAATCAAGCACAGTCAGCACACCTTTTAAAATATTAGAACTCTCAGCTAGTAAGCTTGACTGAATAAAAGAACATGAGCAAATATACATTTTCTGAAGTAAAAGAAGTCTACAACTCTAATTATTGTCAATATTTCTCAAGTGTAATTCACCACCCTCTTTTCAATCATCACCAATTTAGGAGGGATACGATGTACAGGACTAAAATTAAAGTAAAAAACAGAAACATCCCTGAAAATCAGGGAGTAATGAGAGGTATGCTCTAACCCTGATTAATAAAACTTCCAAGGCACATTCCTTTCAAGCAAGGGTAAGAAGCAGTCCACACACAAATCTCCAACCCAAGAGGGGAAGCACTCCCGCCCAGCCCAATCAACCATGCCACACCACTGGCCACAAATCCCAACAGCTGCATCAGCATTCTCAGTCTTCACCTATCCAAGGGGATGCCACAGACAAAGAAAAAACAGCAGAAGAAAAATAAAGCCAAGTGTCATTAACCCCACATGGACTATATACAACTGCAAACAGGGATTCAAGTGTAATAAACATCTCATACAGATTCCATGGAAATACTGCAGTGCCAGGAAAGTAATCTGACATTATACACCACCACAAACAAGCAGCAAATCCACAAACACCATAGAATAAGGTCACTGAATGACTAGTCCCACTGCTCCACATCTCCATCCACACAAACTCAGCTGTCGCATGTCTAGCGTATTCAAATGAGACACTGAGGAATGGAATGAGTTCAAGTCATTCATTGTACATAAACACGTCAGAAGCTGTAACTGAAACATATACTTCGAACTTCATATGCTTACTGACTGACTCATTACCTCTAACAAACTCACATATGCATCTCCATTCAAGTTTACATTCAGACTGACTGACCACACAAAATGGCACTGATCTCGCTCATGCCCAGTAACTTATATGCACATGCTCTCAGACTACAGTGGCTGACTAGGTTCAATATACACACTGATCTACACTAGCCAGGATTGAAATGGTGACAGCCCAGAAAATTGCAACCCATGTCCAGAGTCAACAACTACCACAACCACAAACAGGAATTCAAATCAGCCATTCTCTCTCTCTCCTTTTAATACTAAATATACCTTCAGCCACACTTAAAAACAGCAGGAACTGACTAAATAATGGCAGAAGAAACAAAAAGCTACATGCCATTAACTCAGTATTTCACTACACCTTGCCCAGAACGCCCAGTTCATCCTTACCTGATCGGTCACTGGCAGACAGCTTCATGTCAGTGGGTCTGACTCATGGATCCTTCAAGCCATTGCCTAAACAAGTCCCTGAAACTGTGACATGCCTATATATCAGTTGGGAGTTGATTCCTCCCTGTCCCAGCTCCAGGACAACTGGGCTTACAGGTAAGCCAGTCTGAAAATAAATAACAATATAAAACAAAAGTAGGAGGGATAATCTTAAAAAGACACTTCTTATTAAATAGTTAAATGTATTAATCTCCTTTGATTCACTATAACCCCAACAAAATTAATTTTAAAAACATTCAGCATCAACTTTATATAAAGCCTTTATCACATGAGCTAAAAACAACCAATTAGCTAATGCCACCATCATCAAGGTCTTAATTCAATGGACTCTTTATACTGATGTGATCATTGAGACCAGGATGGTGACTTGCATTTAACATCAACTGCTATTTTAATTCTTTAAATTCCTAATTTGCATTATAGCCATTATTTCTAAGGTCAATTTACCACTGTCTAGTAATGAAAAAGAAACTTTTAAAAGGTCCAATATTTTAAAGAGCACCTCTACAAAGCTTTGTAAATATTTGCTGTTTGTATAATATGACAATTATCATAAATACGCAATTTTGGCATCTGGCCAGGTAGATCACAGCAATGCTATTACATTTATTTAAAAAAATATAGATATAGATAGTTCTATTTATAGGAGTTAAATACAGCCATGGAAAATATATCTCTACAGTAAGAACATTCACCATACTTTTAAATACCTTTCACTTAGTAAAAATGTTAATGGTATTCACAGCACTGTTTTCTAATCCACCCATCCATTCACAGTACGTTTTTCCAATCTTTCCACATGGGGTTGTGTCAAATCAACAGTTGCAAAAATCTAAAGCCAATGTTCACACTACCTGGTGTTAGCCCTACCACTGTTGTACTTCCATACCAGAACAAACACACACATGCGTACACGCACACACACACACACACACACACACACACACACACACACACACACACACACACACACACACACACACACACACTCGCGCACCCCCCCCACACACACACACACACACACTCATGCACACACACTCACACACACACACACACACACACACACACACACACACACACACACACACACACTCACACACACACACGCACACACATGCACACACACACACACACACCTATGACCAGTTTGGTGTATCAAATCCACTTACTGCATGACTTTGGAATGTGAGAGGAAAATGGAGAAAACCCATGTGAACGCAAGAAGAAAACGCAGACTCTGCAGTGAAGGCACCCCAGACAGGAATAAAACTGAAGAACCTTTTGCTCGGAGGTCACAACACTACTCACTGTGCCACTGTGGCACCCCAACACGGTTTTCTAAATAACAAAAAAAAAACACTTTCTAATAACAACATGATATTAAATGCTCTTCTCTTCACAAAACTTAATCAGTCCCAATGACTTTGTATAGATCATTACCTTGAAGAATCTTTCAATTATTTTTAACAATGGCATTAATGGCAGGGCAGTCTACATTATATGATAGAAATATTACTGTACCACAGATGCTTCTGTTTGAAACTGATGTTTGTACTATGTCATCGTTAATAGTTCAAATGGAACATATTTTCCATGCATTTCACTAATAACTTCCACTGCAGTCAGATAAAAAATATATTTTTAAATTTGACAATCTGTCTCTGAAACATGCTATCATTAGATGTAAACCCCAACACTGTAATACTTTGACTCTTAAAGAGATTCCCCTTTTAAGGGGATGGTATCTCTCAAACTGTTACAAATTGTTCGCGTATTGACTTCCTGAAAATAGTTGACTCAGATCCTATTTCTGTTTTGTCAAATTCAGCCTACAGATCCAAGTAATTAACATTTTTAGCAGTTATAGTAAAAGTAAATGACAGCAAATCATTACTGTTATTTAACTCTTTAATAAACAGTTAAAAGTTGAAATATAATAAAGTGGAATTCAGAAAGAACCAGTAGTAAGCCTTAACATGGATGGAAAAGTACTAGTGGTAGCCTTTACCAATTCACAGGCAGGCCCACTGCAGTAATTCTACATGACTAATAGAATCACTCTAGTGGGATGCAGGGGTGGCTCGTGCTATTGGGCTGCAGGACTGCAGCCCCCCCAGCTGTAAAAATGAAAATAAAATAAAATAAAAGTAAAGCATAAAGAAAACAAATGCGAGTCACGGAACATCGCCCATGCATCTAGATTAGGAAGACAGTATTCAACAGCATAGATCCCAGAATTCTATGCAGTTACAGCTGCATAGACTGGAAGGGGATTGGAGTGTAACATCTGCAGGCTGGGAAGCAGCAGTCTGGTCTCGCTGGAGGGGAAGGACTTGCTCTCATGGGCTTTTACTGCAGGATGGATGAACTTTGCAGCATTGAACACATTAGGTAGGGCTTTGAACAGACTTTGCAGCATTGAATGGATGAACTGTGCTCACGTAGGGTGTGTGTGTGTGTGTGTGTGTGTGTGTGTGTGTGTGTGTGTGTGTGTGTGTGTGTGTGTGTGTGTGTGTGAGTGTCAGCTTTTCTTCCCACCCCCAATAAATTTAGGCTTTTTCCACATTTCTTGTACTTCAAAGTTGAGAGATACAGTTGAGTGTTGATTGGATTTTACAAGGAGCTGAGAGCTTAAAGAGAAGTTTAATGCTGCTTATGCTGAGTCAGCTTGTATTATTAATAGCACAGCAGGTAGTGTACTTCCTTTTGATGCAGAAGGCTGTGGGTTCTACTCCCACACTATATAGATGCATTGCTGACAATGTACTGTGTTGTACTTTTAAAGGGGGTGGATGCTGCAGTCCTGAGAATGTCCTCTTTAGTGGAAATACCTATTAACGATGAGCCTGTTATTAGTTTGCCATCCATTCCCTATTGCAATATTACTAGCTTATCTTTTTTATTGCAACATAGGCAATTTATTCCTCAATGGCAACACACACTTTCTTTGTAGATGAAACAATAAAATATAAAGTTGTATGCTAGCAACAACCTCTTCATTAATTACATATCTCTTCAATATGGAATTATTTAGATGACTTTCACTTCTGGAGAGATTGTGCATATTTACTGATACTGGTGGACTGTGGAAGTCTGAGTAGGCTTTTATAATGGAAATGTTCTGAACTGGGCAGTTTTGTCATTATTAGTGCATGCATTTTGTTTCATTGTTTATTGGAAAAATGTTCAAAACAATACATTTAAAATGGCCTCTAACAGCTGTACTGTATTATACATGGAATATAATTTAATACAATCAGGAAGGGGTATCAAAGAACACATGTATGTTTCATGTGCAAGGGACCTATGACTTGAAAACAGCCCAAAGTTAATCTTTATCTGCCACTGGCCAGATGTATTTTCTTTGAATGTGGGTTTCAATGCTGTTTCAATGAATGTGAGTGTCAAGGGCAGATAAATTTTAATGCTAAGTCTGTTTTCATTGTGAGACTGCACTGCTTTGTTTAGCAGATGTCTATTAGTGTTTGTGCTGTAAAATGTAAAATAAAACTTTTAAATGAAATCCAAATCATTGTAGAAGTAAAGCAGTAGTCACATTACAGTGTATACAGTAAATGGGGTGAAATAGCCAAGTAATGGGACATTGGAATAGCTGTAGGGGGAGGCCCCATCTGACCAGGATTTTGTGAGGGGGAGAAGGGTGGCAAATTCAGACAGCCCCATCTGAAATATACCTCTTAACTGTCCAGATTTTTGCAGAATGAACAGATTTTTGCTTCTTATTTTTGGTTTGTTTCACATAAAAGTTGTGGTTTTCTGGCAAATCATTTAGGAATGAAGTCATTAAATAATGACAGACATTGAGTTTCAGACATCATACTCTTCAGAAAAATGTATGCTAAAGCAAGACTCGTTGTTCTGTCAACTGACTAAATTTATATAAGAGCAATGTTTAGTACTGTTTGTATGTTCTTCCAATATATTTGGCCTTGTCCAGATTTCCTGTATTAAGAGGGTGAGAGTTAATTGCAAATAAATCACTTTATAGAATTAGGTATTTCCAAACCTCTCAGCTGTCCCTAATTTGGCTCAAAATGTTGCTTTCCCCCTAATAATCCCTCCACAAAATGGCAAATTTGGAAGAAAACGTGGAGGGTTTACAGTTAATAAATAATTGTAATGATCAGAGTTAAAGATGACTTTTAATTTCAGAAATGCATGTAGAGTCTCTTATTTTGTCAGCTGCTCATGTTAACAGTACCAATATTAAAAAAGTGTCCCTTCTTTGGCAGCTTCCCAGCTGTAGTGTGTGGGTATTTTATATTTTTGAATCACATTTTTGGTCCATTTTTCTTAAAATCGTGGTTTTCTGGCAAATTTGTGACAAATCATTAAAGACTGAAGTTAGAAAATAATGACAGACATTTGAGTTTCAGATTTCATACCCTTCAGAAAATCCATACTAATGCAAGACCTACTATTCTATTATCTTCCTAAGTTTATAATAGCAATATTTAAAAATTGTCCTTATTTTTGGGCTCTTGTCCCACTTCTGTTTATGGCTTTGTCCAGCTTTCTTGCTCTGAGGCTGAGAGGTATGACAAATGTATCAGGGCCATCACCGTCAGCCAGAGACATTTCAAATGACATACTTGTTGCACCCCACTTCCCAGTGCAGAGCAGTTATGCAGTGTAAGTGTGCAGAGTATCCCCATCCAAGGTAGACACAAGTACTACAGTGGCTTTTCATCTGTCCTTGATTTTGCAGAATGTTCTGGTTTTCTGTCATATTTTTATACTTTTGATTTATGCTTCTTATTTAAAAAATGCATGTCATTGAAGTGCCTGTTGCTCTGTGTTAACGTAGCAATGTTTAATGACCATCAGGTAAGCTTGTCTGAGATTGTAAGATGCAAGTAAGATTTAATAAGCATACTGTTAAAGAATTACCAACATTGAAAGCCTTTTTGTTCTTGCCATGCAGAGAATATTTACATAACTAGATAGCGTATAAGCCTTAGGTATTAAAATGCATATGACAATAAAGGGCAGGATTACAGTATTTTCAGAAGCTCATTACATTTGTTGGAGACTTGCAATCATCTTTGTAGGCATTACCCATAAACTAAACAGAATGTCACTCTATCATGTGTGGTCCATAATCTGTGCAGTAATTCTTTAAGCAATTTATCTTAAGCTTGTTTCTTGTTTGCTGTTCATTGTTTACTTTGATCATGTTTTTCCTATGAAACAAGTAGATAGTTGTTGTCAAGCAGCAGGTCTTTTATGATAAGAAACATTTTTTTCAAATGGGGGTATTGCTGCTTTCAGCATGTTACTTGGCACTTTTATAAAGCTGAATATAAATTATAATTAAAATTGCAGTGCAAGGAGAAGTGGTTTGAGTTGAGTGCTGCTTGTTTTTTTATACCTGATTTTGACTGGCATTCCAGTTGTTGTTGTATCTTTCGGCTTTTTCCGGTTAGGGGTCGCCACAGCAGAACTCCAGTCCACTAATGATTGGCAGTAGATTTTTACGTGCCGAATTGCCAGCTCTGATGCATAACCTTCAATGAAGGTACGCCCATTCACGCATGTCTCCACACAGAAGATGCTTTAGCTGAGAATCGAACAGGACAACGTCTTACTGGGAGGCGACAACGCTACCGCAGCACCACCACCGCAGTTGACTGGCATTCCAATAATGTATTTAAAAAGTAATTTATTTTTTCATGCCTCACAACCTTTTTGTTTTCATCTAGATATTAACTAAGCTGTCATGTAGATAAACGAAAAAGTCCAATAAACCAAATAAAAATATCCGCAACCAAAAAAATTTGAGTCCAAATGAATAATTAATAGAAATTCACTTTTTATCAAGATCTTGATAAAGTCTCTGATTACAGAGACGAAAGTGCTTGATGAACTTGTTGGATTTAGATTTGATTTTTTATTCTGTATTGTTTTATATAGTATTAAAGTGAATTTCTATTAATTATTCATTTGGACTCACAATTTTTGGTTGTGGATATTTTTATTAAGCTGCCATGTAGCCAATGCATTGAAATATATATTTTTTTTCTTCTACAATTCATTTTGTCTTGATTGGACTCTCATAATGATGGTTTGGCAGTGGCACCTAGGACAGCGTATTTAATTAAAGTCCCAGGTTTTGTATTTTTAGCATAGCTCTGCCCCTTTCTAGTTGACCACACCCATTCCTGTTGGCCTCACCCGCTCAACTGTCTCTTGCACCCTCCCCTTTAATTTGAAGTCACCAGCTGCCACTGGTGGTCTGTCTCCATTGTCTTGCAAAATGCTAAGGAGGCATTCTGGGGCAGCAGCTTATGCTAATTAGTCATGCTGTGCCTCCCAGAAAACCCTGCAGAAATTGATTTATGCCAGTGAATGTTTAGGTGATTAAAGCAGCATGGTCAGCCATGTTAATTCTCATGGTCGAAAAGCCATGTTCACCTATTACTCCATTGTGTGTGAATACTTGCAGGTAAGTGTCGAGTAGTTTAGTGGAAAGGCAATTCTGGAGGTTGTGTTAGTGTGTGTGCGTGTGTGTGTGTGTGTGTGTGTGTGTGTGTGTGTGTGTGTGTGTGTGTGTGTGTGTGTGTGTGACAGTGTGTGAACATTTTGGCAGAGATTGTGTGTGATTGTCTGTGTGTGTTAAGAGAGCTGCCATAAATCTCAACTCCCTCAGTACTAAGAAAAAAGTCTGTAATACTCAGTGGCGGGGGACACTAGACACCAGAGACATTTTTTTAGTTATTACTCAAGGTTACTTAAAAAGATAATATAACAATTTTGCATCATGAAGCATTTTCTGAACAGGAAGCAGTATGAAACTCTAATGTCTGGCATTATAGGCTGACTTTTAGTGTCCATGATTTCTAGGTATAGGGCAAATATAATAGGCAAAATCATAAGCATTTTCTAAAATAAGGGACAGTTAAGAGGGATGGAGGTAGGTGTGTGTGTGTGTGTGTGTGTGTGTGTGTGTGTGTGTGTGTGCGTGCGTGCGTGCGTGTGTGTGTGTGTGTCTGTGTTTGTGTGTTTATCTGGGAGAGTGAATGAAGGGTGTCTGTTCTAGCAAGATGCATGGGCCACCAGACGTAATTGTCAATGGAAAGTGATAGTTAGCACTAGTAGTAATACTATGCAATTCAGAGACATCCAAATCAGATGATAATTAAGTTTTTTTTTTCTCATTGCAGCTGATTATGTCTTTGAATGGCATTTTCTACAAATGAGCAATTTATGCCTACTCTGGGGTTCCTTCTGAGTCTCAGACATTATTCCATATAAAAAAGAGCCAAAAAAATGAACGTAGAACTCTACATGCCTACAAAGCTCCAACTTATACAAGGTAGTACTTTCCCATTCTTCTAGAAAAAACTGGAAAACAACAGGGCCATCACTGATGCCATTGCTATACCATACACTTGTTCAAAATATGCATTTTAAAATGCAAAACAGATTCTTAAAAATTCAGTCTAAGAGTCTGGATTACATTTCTTGAAGTATTGCACAAAGCACTTAAACTAGTCAAGAGCCCCCTAATGTAATCTATTTGAAAGTTCTGTGTTATAAGTATTTATAGGAATTCAGCATCTACTGTAGCACAAAGACAACATTTCAACATCATATTCAGTTAATCTCTGTAAAAAATGCCAAGTATCTTTAATATACAAACTTGGCATGTAATAGTTTACTTTACTGTTCACATACATGGTCAATGACTCTGTTTTCTGTCCTGATACTTACTTCCTTTTGGTCTAAATTGAGACCAAGACACATTGTTATGATTCTTTTATAGACCAAAAATTATTCCTGTTCTGAATTGTGGTGAAAAAAATGAATACAATTCTAAAAAATACCCTTTAATTAATTCATGCAAGGATACTTGTTGATTAAAGGAGTTTTAGGCCTACCATGTATACATTGTTTGAACACAATGCCCACTGTCCATAAAGGCAAGTCCTTCACCTTTTTCGTCTTTCATAAATCTAATTTTTGTTGCCTTTCTTAAGGCATTCATAGTTTTCTTTTATCTTAGGTAAAGTTATAGAATCATTACTTAGGAGCACCAAAAGACTCATAATTTTATTAGAACAAATAGTTTCAAATGCTGAAAGTTGCTAAAGGTGATTTGTAATTACTATTCTTACATATGCCATTATCATCAGCCAAATGTGTCAAGTTGTCACTGTTTAAAAAATCAATCAAATGCAGCCTCCAGGTGAATTGCTTCATTTCTAAATGCGTCTTCTTAACTTAAGCCCTGCTTGAAGATACAAGGAAAAACCATCACTGCAAAATAATTAACTCAGTTTAAAAAATAAATAAATAAATAAAACTTTAGTAATCACATGCCTCTCAGTGTTCTGCTGGAAGCCTGCATTCCTTCCTGGTCCTTCTGATTGGACACAAATTAAATTCATATTTGCTTGAAGCCCATTTCTCCCATTTATGGTGGCCAATCGATGTGAATGTCGTTAAAGTATCACAGTACTATGGCAGTCTAAAAATGCAATTGTCTTTACTCTAATTAGTAGAACATATGCAGACCCAGCATAAATCTGATTGGTCAAAGCAGTATTAGATTTAGGCGCGAGGTATGCCAATCCTTTTCATAAGCTAATCTGCCATTTCCCTATTTTTTCTTCTTTTTTTATAGTTTAATCATACACTGCTTTCTTTTCAGTCTTTGAATGAGGTCTTTAAATTCAGCACTATTAGAAGAAAAAGTTGGATGCAACTTTATGCCTATAAATAGTGTATCAATATTTTTCTTAAGGTTAGTCATTTTTACCTTATTATGATTTGTCATACAGGAATTTATTTTAGAAAAGCTTTGGGAATATGCTTAGTTGTAATACACTCTTCAAAAATGTATTGTCCCAAACTACAGTTTTGTATTTAAACAAGTTAATTATTTTATCATTTTAGAAATGTCTGTACCTTCTGATAGATTTTTGGTGGAACTCCTAGCTTCATAATTGCCTAGGTTTGTAAGTTTAGCCAGAAACTCATGAATGTTGAATTGTAAAGGCAACTCAGTTGGCTCTAGTGTAAACGTATCATCAGATAAATCTTGTGAACTATTTGAGTTGTCTAACTAACCACTTTGAGCATTACTGACTTCACCAAATGAAATAGGGCCATCTTTGCAAAGCTCTCAGAAAAGCTTGAAGAGCATGACATAATTTCCCCGGAAGACTACACAATAAAAATTTCAGTGAATTAGTAAGGGCTGGTTCCACCATCCATGTGAACACTATTGCAAACACAACAGAACCTAGTGAACTTGCATAAACTTAAAACAAATAAAACAAATAGGAGGACAGACTCTTCTCCTTTTATTAAATAGTTAAGCACTTGTATCATTGTTCATTCATAGACATTTCTCTTAAAAACACAGGTTGTTATGTTTATACAGCCACACTGCATTCTGTTATGACACTGTATATGCAATTATTACCATTTTATACCTTTAACTGATGAAAACTACCACACTGTGCTGTGGTGTCTTATTGTCTAAGCTTCCTATCCCAAAGACAAAGAAATGTTAGCAATTAGTTCACACAGCAACACACTCCCTTTCACCTTGCACACTAACAACCAGTACATGTACCTCCAGAAGTCACAAGGGTGCAAGACTCCATGGCCTTAAAGCCTACTGAGATTACATCAACCTGGAGGACTGTTTTAGGAATATGACTCTATTGTCAAACATATGGATACCACCTTGTCTAGGCTGGATAAGAATAAGGTGACAGTTAGCTGTCTTCCCAGGACAAGGCTGTAACAAGAGCTTTTAAATCCCTCCATACTGACAAACACAATCATGACAAGATACTGGTCCACATGGGGGTGAAAGACTTTATGGACTCAAAGGAACTTGCAGAAGGATTGAGAAGTAAATGCATGTGTCTGAGGCAGGAAAGATATTGGTCTTGAGTGTTTTGTCTTTTTTTTACCATCACCAGAATGATGCCGAGATTCAAAGACAAGATAACTGGCTTTAAGAATTTGCTACATTTCCTCTAACATTCCAAAGTCATGCATCTGGGGGATTTCTCCCCAGGCCTCTGCTGAAAATGGACTCTATCCTAGTTGGACTTTCCCAGTAAACAAAAATTAAATAAAATAAATAAAATATATAGCTGGTGCCATTCTAGGGGATCCAATAAGCAGCAACTTGGGATGAGATGGCAGACAAACCTGTCTTACCATGGCTTTCATATTATGGCTGAAGCATTTTCTGCACTCATAGTGCCTTTTTAGGCACAGTCCATCTGCCGGACATTCCAGCCTAGTGAAATGTAATTTGGAACGCCTTAAAGTAGCTCTTCTCAAAATTAGGAGTCTTGTCAAAAACAAATGCCTGAACTTGAGGCCCTCTTGCAACTCGAACACATTCATATTTGTGTAGTTACAAAGGCATCACTTTCAGAACAATGAAAACACCAACATCTGTTACTGGGTTTATTTCCTATTATGTCTTCAGACCTACTGGCAATTGTAGGTCAGTATCAGTATATTTCAAGGATCTCATCACTTCTGAACAGATTTCACAGGACACCAAATTTGAAATCCTATCTGTCCACATCACACTTATCAAGATTATTTACTACTTCATAGCTGCCTCCAGAACACCATTTATATCCACTCCTGAACATGATAGCTATCTTAACACCTAAGATGAAATATTCATTAAGCTTAATGCCTTTGTACTAGGGGATGTCAAGTATCCATCAATAAACTGTCTGATCTACACTCCCAGTAGTCGGCATGCCCAAAATTTCCATGACATTGCAAATGCTAATACCCTTGTACAATAAGTTAACAATCCTACTAGGGGCCCCAATATCCTTGATCATATCCTCACAAATATGGCCACATCTTTCACACCATCATACGTATCATCTTCCTTTGTTAAATCAGACAATAAATTAGTGATCTTTTTCCTTTAAAGCTGGTGATACTTCCCTTGGGAAAAAAAACTCTGTGTTTAAAGACTTCTTCAGTCCTTTAATGACATAAATAAATTCTGTTGTACTCTGCCTCTAATGGATCCCATTGCTAAACACATTGCCTATATTTTGACTTCTACTCCCACTTAAATAGTTGCAATGATAAGGGACTTACTTATCAACAGCTGTATTTGGCAATCCCTATCCATATCACATATAGTGATCCATTTAAAAACAAAACTCTTATGATAGAATATCCATAAAAATAAATGATATAACAAGGGAAAGAAATTACTTAACATCTATAAGAAGTCTCAGTCTACTTACCTTAGAAGAACACTGTAAAGAGCTAAGGGAGCTCAAAGCTTAATATGAGCTTAAAATCATCATGAAAACCAAAACTAACTACAATTATTTCTTTAACTATGTCAGAAAGTTAAGAACTAACACCTAGCAGCATTCATAGCTAGTCCAAAATAACACCACCTACTCTACCCCAAAGGAAATAACATAGAATAGCTGGCAAATTTACTGAAAATTTTACCCATCCACAGCTATTGCTGTTCCACAGATTACCCAGTTATAGCCAATCCCTTTAATTACTATGGAACAAGCCCTGTCAGCTCCCTCTAAAGCTAAAAATACTTCATCTATGGGCCAAGGTAACATACCAGATGGCCTGATTATTACTGCTAAATATGCATACTGGAACCCCTGTTTAACTTCTTTAAACTAATCCCTTCCACTTGTTTTATTCCCGAAGTCTAGAAAACAGAAATTACAATGACATCACACAATTATGGCCCAACAACAGACCCTAGTAACTGCAGACCTATTAGTCAATTAGCCTATTAGGCAGAGCTATTGGACATATTAACCCAGACCTCATTAATGTGGACATTGAAAATCTGTTAACCCTTGATTTTGTCAATTGAAGGTCCTGTCTCTTTAACCTCATTAATTTATTTGAAAAAGTCACTGAAGCAGTGGATAATGGTTACATAATGCATGGCAGTATATCTGGACCTGGCCAGGGCATTTGACACAATTCTTCATGCGGGCATTATTGGCACTATTCACTTTAAATATGAATATAAATCCTTATGTTGTATGGTGCACAGCTAACTGGTTGTCTGACAGAACCCCTGTGTTTGGAGATACAGGTATCACTTCTGAAAGCAAAAATGTTACAAGTAATATAGCACAGGGCTCCATGTTGGGTCTTGTCCTTTTTGGCATCTATTTCTTAGACCTTCAGGACAACAATCCCAACACTCCTGGCCTATGTTTATCTAAATTCGCAGAGACTGTAAAACCAGAATTGTCATTCAATCCTCCACTGACTCACAATTGATCCAACATGGGTTAGATCATCTTAAAGATTGATGTGAAGATAATGGTCTTAAATTAAATGTGAACAAATGTAATATAATTGCTTTTGATTAAAAAAAAAATTCCCATACTATATAGAAGACACATCCCTCTAGGAAAACAATGTTGTAAGAGATCTAGGCACGCCTTGATAATTCCTTATATTTTGACTATCATGTAACCAGAATAATTAGAAAAGCTTTCTTCCTGGTTCATCTAATTTCCAAAGACATTTACTCTAAACCCAGAGAAGTCCTAACTGCCCTTTGCTCATATAATGACCCTTTTGTCATGTATTTGTCAAAACATATAATTCATCCTGATAGACTGAAGAGGTTCCTAACTAGAAAGCTCAGTAGCCTAAAAAATCGTACTTATCAGGACAGATTGGTAGCACACCCTCTGTACTCAGTTTCTTATAGACTCCCTCATGGGGATCTGTGTTTAGCCTTTCAATCTATGGACTTTCCAGTCATGTCTGACCTTCTCATCCTTCACAGAACAAATGGTTCCTTAATCATCTTGTTAAAGAAATGTAATCTTCATTAACAAATAAATAAGGTATATTGGCATGATAGAATCTTATCCCAATGTACAACCCCCCTCTGATTCAAACTTCTATTACATGTCAAGCAGAGTAACACTGTTGCCACTTTCAAGATAGACATAGATAATTGGATAAACAGCCTCAAAATCTCTCCTGGTCTATCTTGTACAGCCCTCTGAGGCTGGAGGGAACTTTTGAGTATCGTTTATTGGCTAAGCTTGTAATAGTCTGCTGTGTGATTGCTTGTGCTTTCCTATTAAACTATGAACCCATGAAATAGTTGAAGGATTTGGCCACATAAATGTAGATATATACCTTAGAAAGAGAAAGTACAAACTAACCAAGTTAGTTAGTTATGATAAAAACATATAAAATGAGTATATTAAGAAGGAGAAAAAGAAAATCATTCAAATTTGGTGAAAAACATTTTAGTAGAATTTAAACCAAACAGATAAACTTTATTTTCTGCATGCAGAGAGCTCATTGGTAGTCAGGCACAGTATATATTTGTTCCTAGCTGATTACAGCAATTTTTTGTAAACAGTTTTATAACTTTGTATTAATTAATAATGATGTTTTACAGGGCAGACATAAGCTCTTCAGCAGTATGAATTAGGGGGTATGTAACATTTTAACATAAAGCAGAGTTATTTAAAGGTGTTCAAACAGAGCAACTAAAACCCTGTGAAATTTCCCCGAGCTTTAAAAGTGTTCTTCTTCATCACATTATTCCTTCATACCAATAAAAATTTTGCTCTTGAGTTAATAACTGATGATACTCATAGATGGATAGTAACTATGATTAAGGTGATTCTAAGGCACAGATAGCATTGTTGAGCAAGAGTCAAAATAGTGAGGTATACAGCACATACTAATGAGTGCATAATGGCATGTAAATGAAGAATTCCATGCAAATGAACCACAATGAATATGCAAATGAACCACAATGGATATGCAAATGAAGGAGAGTCCTATAAAAAGGTGGTTCTATCTGGTGGTGCTTACCTGTTCTAAATGCTGAGATTCATGGTGTGCATGATGGAAGCTATGCTACAAACAGTAACAGCAGCAGTAGCACAAAAGCATGTGTTGGAAATTGCTATCAGAGCCATCACTTGCAATGTTGTCTTTGTGCCATCCATACCAATGCAGGGGATACAAAAAGAAACTGACATTCCACCAGCTTACAAATTCAGCAGAATGCGGACCATTTCTATGTGGACAGGTAGACTACAATGGACTTAGCTGAACAGACCCACCCAAAGACAAAATTGAGGGATATGGCTAGTATGCTCATTCTGGTGGTGATAAGGTCATGGGCAGATTTAACTGCCTTAGCTGTAGGAAGTTTTCAGTGACTTACAGTGTCATGTTAGGAATATTGCAGGTGTTAGCCTTGTGAATTGCATTCCATAGTCCTTGACCCTATACCAATCAACAAAAGAAAAAATAAACACGAATTTAACACAGAACATTTTTTCATTTACTTTACTCTACTTTTAAACTGACAGCAAAAAATGAGTACTCCATTTAAAGGTTTATTTCTTGTCTCAAGACAGACCATTGAAGTAAAAGACTTCTAGCTTTATAATAACTTTCCTGAACATGAAAGTAATATGATATCAACAGAATTAAGAAACTGGAATTTTTTTTTTGCCAAAGGGAAATTATCTGCCCTGCATAAGAAGGCACAAGCTTACAGTCAATCCTTGAAAGCCTTAGAGGAAAGTACTCTTCAGTGGCAGTAATGCTCTGAAAGGTTTTGTGCCCACACTTCAAGATAGACATAAATAATTGGATAAACAGCCTCAAAATCTCTCCTGGTCTATCTTGTACAGCCATCTGAGGCTGGAGGGATCTTTTGAATATTGTTTACTGGCTCAGCTTGTAATAGTCTGCTGTGTGATTGCTTGTGCTTTCCTATTAAACTATGAACCCATGAAATAGTTGAAGGATCTGGCCACATAAATGTAGATACATACCTTAGAAAGAGAAAGTACAAACTAACCAAGTTAGTTAGTTATGATAAAAACATATAAAATGAGTATATTAAGAAGGAGAAAAAGAAAATCATTCAAAGTTGGTGAAAAACATTTGAGTACAATTTAAACCAAACAGATAAACTTTATTTTCTGCATGCAGAGAGCTCATTGGTAGTCAGGCATGGTATATATTTGTTCCTAGCTGATTACAGCAATTTTTTGTAAACAGTTTTATAACTTTGTATTAATTAATAATGATGTTTTACAGGGCAGACATGAGCTCTTCAGCGGTATGAATTAGGGGGTATGTAACATTTTTAACATAAAGCAGAGTTATTTATAAGGTGTTCAAAAAGAGCAACTAAAACCCTGTGAAATTTCCCCGAGCTTTAAAAGTGTTCTTCTTCATCACATTATTCCTTCATATCAATAAAAATGTTGCTCTTGAGTTAATAACTGATGATACTCATCGATAGATAGTAACTATGATTAAAGTGATTCTAAGGCACAGATAGCATTGTTGAGCAAGAGTCAAAATAGTGAGGTATACAGCACATACTAATGAGTGCATAATGGCATGTAAATGAAGAATTCCATGCAAATGAACCACAATGAATATGCAAATGAACCACAATGGATATGCAAATGAAGGAGAGTCCTATAAAAAGGTGGTGCTATCTGGTGGTGCTTACCTGTTCTAAATGCTGAGATTCATGGTGTTCATGATGGAAGCTATGCTACAAACAGTAACAGCAGCAGTAGCTCAAATGCATGTGTTGGAAATTACTGTCAGAGCCATCGCTTGCAATGTTGCTGTTTGTGCCATCCATACCAATGCAGGGGATACAAAAAGAAACTGACATTCCACCAGCTTACAAATTCAGCAGACTGCGGACCATTTCTATATGGACAGGTAGACTACAATGGACTTAGCTGAACAGAACCACCCAAAGACAAAATTGAGGGATATGGCTAGTATGCTCATGCTGGTAGTGATAAGGTCATGGGCAGATTTAACTGCCTTAGCTGTAGGCAGTTTTCAGTGACTTACAGTGTCATGTTAGGAATATTGCAGGTGTTAGCCTTGTGAATTGCATTCCATAGTCCTTCACCCTATGCCAATCAACAAAAGAAAAAATAAACATGAATTTAACACAGACATTTTTTTCATTTACTTTACTCTACTTTTAAACTGACAGCAAAAAATGAGTACTCCATTTAAAGGTTTATTTCTTGTCTCAAGACAGACCATTGAAGTAAAAGACTTCTAGCTTTATAATAACTTTCCTGAACATGAAAGTAATATTATATCAACAGAATTAAGAAACTGGAATTTTTTTTTTGCCAAAGGGAAATTATCTGCCCTGCATAAGAAGGCACAAGCTTACAGTCAATCCTTGAAAGCCTTAGAGGAAAGTACTCTTCAGTGGCAGTAATGCTCTGAAAGGTTTTGTGCCCACACTTGTCTTTTAGTCAGCTCAAGCTGCTTGATAGTTTGGGTGCAGGGAAGATGTCCTGAAGCTTTGCAAGCTGGCCAGGTCATACATCCTTGGCAGAAAATAACATATATATCTAAGACTAATGCAGCAGCGATCAAAATGATGAATATCTGTGATACAGCAATAGGAAGAGCTTTTCTAAACTCCTAGCAAGTCTGAAAAGCTTAGAACATTATATTCAGTATGTTCATGCGCCACTTGAAAAGTTCACATTTCACAAGTTCAGCACACATATCACCTATACCAAACATTTTGCAAGGGAAATTCCCACAGGTTCATCTGGTTTGTTGGTGATCACACACATGCTATATAGACTAGGCAAGGTACCACACAGGTGATTTGCAGATGAAGCTATATATGTGATACAGCCTTGGTTGATGGCCCTGCATAGAGCCTCCACACCTGCAGGAAATGTAGTACAACACATCCATGTGAGAATGTAAAATACCTTGCTGTATGTATTCAGACTACTGAAAGGATACTCTGATATCTAGATACCTCAGAAGGGGCAACGCAATGCAGTCCAGACACTTACTGCAAGATATTATTGTGATATCCCCCATTTACATACTGCAGCCATGTTTCAAGATGCAACTGTACTACCCATACCTCTTGCAGAATTTCCTTCTAAAAGTTTCTGATAGTCATGATTTGAACATGCACACACATATACAAACACACACACACACACACACACACACACACACACACACACACACACACACACACACACACACACACAAAATCGTTACAAGGTGGACAATACAGTACCGTGCCAGTACCATGAGTTCCAAGTTGTCATTGACATCCACCAGATTGTATGTTGCCATTGCTGAGGTACTTTAAAGGTGAAACTTCTTCCTTACCTTCATGAGCTCGAGATCTATGAAATCTATACTAAAGTTCCTCAATCTGTGCAGTTGTAAGAATTACGCAAAATGGTGCTGACATTTTATGTCAAACTAACAAGAGCTACTAACCACTGCGGTTATGCTAATAAAGCTAGTTGGTGTCACTTTGTTTGAATTACTGCCAGTGTCCAATGCTGTATCCAACATTACTGTATGCATCGCAGTGACCATAAAGCATATGACCAGTATGATCATGCATATGGCATTTGTATAGCAGTATAGCAGTATGTTACATGATTACACGAGGCTACAATTTTCATTTTCAAGCAGATATGAGTGAGTGACCATGCCTACTTCAGTAGTGAGGAAAACAGAAATCTAATGTAGTGAGCCAGGTAGAACAAGAGTTTCCTGTTCTTCCTGCACAGGAGCTTAAGAGAGTACCTACTGGATACATGCAGCTGCCGGGGGCCCACACTCCAGGGTGGCCCACAATCAGCCAACCAGTATTTGCAACTAAATAATTGTATTTTTAAAAGCTTATTTACGTTTAGCACTGCTGACTTATTTTAGTTAGCTTTGTGCTAAACTTAACAAGCACTACTAAAATAAGTATTTATTTTTTGTCTTAAAGAAAAAAGTAAATAATATGAATAGTGTAAATATTTACATTTAACTATTCACGATGCCTACCACTTGTGCAGTATTTATATAACCATAAATCTCAAGTGTGCTGCCTTTTGGTCATATATGCCAATTTGTACTGATTGTCCCCTTGAAATCGAGTCATGTAACTTTTATTTATTTATTTATTTAGCATGTGGCATCATGGGATACATACAGCCAATCAAGTGAGGAGGGGTGGAGGTTAGAGAGTTTGAATCACTGGAAAATAAAGCACAAAGGTAAGAAGCAGGTCAAATGTCAGTCAGAAATCTTAGAGGAGTAGCATACTAGTGCCAGTTTATTCAGGGCTGGGTCTGTCGTTTAGTATAAGAGAAGGAGAATGTCATGGAAATTTTTTTTTTTTTTTATATATATAACAGCAGCATCAATAGTCTAATGTTGCTGCAAGGCAATAAGGACTCAAGGGGAATAGTGAGGAAATGAGTTTTTGTTCCTTGTCTCTCATTTTTATACAATGAGGCAATGCAAATTCATTCTCCTGTTCTCCTTGCATTTCTTTTATGCTTTATTCACAGTATTAACACCAATTCACATTTTTTTTCAATTTCACAGAAACAGCTCTGGTACCGCAAGTCCCTAGACTTTTTACATTTTCAGCACACAATCTTCAGGTTTTGAATTCATAATGACTACAGTTTCTGATTGATATGAGCTTGTGAAAATGTTTTTCGTACTTCTCAGGTCGTTGACAGTAATATTTGCATCACTTAATAACTTCCCTGGAAGGCCTTTTGCCATGGTGCCAGGATAATAATAAAGTGCGAGTGTATGTGTGTATGTGTGTGTGTGTGTGTGTGTGTGTGTGTGTGTGTGTGTGTGTGTGTGTGTGTGTGTGTGTGTGTGTGTGTGTGTGTGTGTGTGTGTGTGTGTGTGTGTGTGTGTGCACTCACGCATGCATTCATGTGTGTGGAAAGTATCTCTTGATTGTCTTCTTTTTGCTATATGTGGTGGTGTTTGATTTGTTTCAGTTGTTGCCATTAGCATACCCCTTAACTGTACCGTATTATGAGGAAGTCTCCTAATTCTGAGTCATAAATTTCTGTGTTTGACACTGCTCTACATTGAAAATGTCTGGCATACATACTTTGGTAAGAGTTCTAAACACCTATTCATTTTAAATACTGAATAATATTAAATTGTAATAATTTATCAAAAAGCTCACTTTTTTGTATGAAGAGGCAGATAATAACCATGCAGTCAGCTTCCTAACTGAAGTTATTACAAAGAGTTATACATTTTCCAATGTTTTCCACACTGTGAGAGGAAGTTTAAGAGCTATGTTTACAACAACAGCTTTCTGCTCATTGCCATCCCATGATTCATTGAGATACCAACGAGTAAAATGACTGCAAATATTTAAGTGGATAGCAGATGGACAACAGTGGATAGCAGACAGTGGTAGACTTCCTGTTTGAAAGAACTGCAGTGGGTCATGGTAGTTTGAGGTAAGTATTTTTTTTAGTTCTGGCAGTAAACCAAATGTATGGGCAGTTATAGTTATTTTTTTTTGTTTGTTTGGAATATCATGCCTCTCGACAAAAATAATGGGGGGCAAAAGCCTCAGAGCAGGACAATTTTTAAAGGGAGACAAAAGCCTCAGATCCGAACAATTTTTTAAATATTACTTTAATTCACTTAATAATTTATAAATACCTCTCAAATGTACGTCATTATGACAGTCCTCATTTTTTGAGTCTTAAATTCTATATTCCATGCTGTTCCATACCAGGGACAATACATAAAATATGCAACTTGTAGGCAGCTCTCACTGTATAAGAATTTTGACTCTGGATAATATATTCACCTTACAGCAGTTATTAATTTATACCACCAGGGTCTCTAAATAATATATTCAACTTATAGGCAGCTAGAGCTATATTACAGGGATTCTGGGTGATATATCAACTTATAGGTAGCTAGCATTACACTACCAAGGAATCTATATAACATACTAAACTTACGGGCAGCTAGCACTATATACCACACACTTTTTATAAAGAAACTTTTAAAATATATATGTGTTATAAAATGCTGAATAATACTGAATCACATTAATTTAAAATCAACTCTTTTTAAGATTAAAGGAACAGTTAACAACCATGATATGATTTTCTTATTTGAACTTGTTAGTGAGTGTTCCACATTTTGCCCATTTCATGAAAGGTAATGTTCCACATTTTGTGGACAATATAATCACTGGCATTATGGACTAGCTGTAATCCATAGTGATTTACTAGAACATGAAAAACAAATTTAAGACATTAGAATAACCAGGGACATTCGGTGAAATCAGAGACATTTGGGAGGTATGTGGAGGATGCATGCCACATTTTAAAGGTGAAATTCTGAGCAGTGTAGGACAGATTCTGTTATTTCCTGTACTCATCAGGAAACATAGCTAATCAATGTATAGCATTATGAAACTTTACATAACTGTATACTTCTTCAAACCTCTTGTCATTTTTTTGCTTCCTTATAGGCAAACTGATTATCAATTGAATCTGACACAAAGATTCTGAAGTTTTATTTCACTGTAGTACATATAGGACATTGCACTCATCTGTAGTATTAACCTACTAAATTGAAGATAGATGCAACAATATCACGACCTCTTTCACAGAAACATGCTTTGTGAAGATCATCTTTATTTTTAAGACTGCTGTCTTACATTGCTACCTCAAGTGATGAGATACCAAAACTAAGGACAGCTCTCATTATTTTTTGCTTTGTCCCTGATTGTTGAACTAAGATGGTGAGAGGTATGACTATTTGTAGATGATGCATGACTGAGTATGCTGTCATTTTTTAAATTAATTTGGGCTGACTTGCAGGACTAATGTAATTCTGTGAAGCAATCTGGAAAGGAATAATTTATTGTGAGATCTACTGTTTCTATGTTTTATCACAATCAGACATCTGTGGTATCCACAGTCAGCTCAATTGCTATAACTGTTGGGTTTGAGTGTGAGTAGCTATGTATAAAAGTACTTCTTTGCTGTTTGCATGGTTTCAGCTGTCAGTCTTTACAGGTCTTGATTGCATTTGTGTAAAATAAGTTGGAGTACTTTACTCTCGCATTGACAATTGCAGTTATTAAATAAGGACAAATATCTCAGTTCCAGTCTTCAAGATCTTCAAAAATATATGCAATTACAAAAATTATTGTTCACACAACTTTCTAAGTATTATTTTTGGCTTTGTCCTAATTATACACCAAAAGGCTTAGCAGTACAATTTTTATCACAATCAAATGAGGCATACACAGCAAGTAGATATAACTACTGGATAGGTAGAGATGGTGAGAGCTATTTGCAGATGAAATTATGCAGATGAAATTAACTTATCCTCTTATCATTTGCTTACTTTAGACAGTCTGGCTTTGCAACAGTAGAATGCATTTGTGTAAAATAAGTTGGAATACTTTCTGTCTACTGTTGCTATAAAATAAACTTGAAATGCATTACTGTGTTCATAATCTTTATTTATTCATTTTACCACAACCAAACACCTGGGGTGTGCACATTCAGCAATGAGGTTATATTTGCTGGGTATGAAAGCTATCTGATGATGAGAATGACTCACCCTGCTGTAATGATCTACCTAAAAAATCATTAGTCATGCATTGCACAATTATGGTACATTTATGTAAAGCACATTAGAATATTTTTCTGTGGAAATTTTTTAGTCATAATTGAACATTTGAGGTCTGCACAATTAAATGCCTGTAACTGATGGGTAAGGACATCAAGGAGCTACTTTTATCTATCCTTCTCATGAAAATGGAACAGAGATGTCTCATCTTCTTTCACAGCATCAGTTTTGGAGACTGGTGACTGCCAAGGTGCATCAGCAAATAGATGACTACCTCAACAATGTAGCATCCCATCTGGCATGACTAGTAGTGTGGCATGAGCAGATGACTTCACCCATCAGATCACCTTGAGAGAAACTGGCCCATAACATCAGAAAGTGAGGTGGGTGATGCCAGGATTTGCTGCTCCCCTAGCTTGACATCTAAGTATGTCAGGATCCCACCCTATCCCTATCCTGGAATTTATCCTTCCTTATGTATCACTTATCATGCTTTATCCATTGTCCAACCCTCCCAATTACTTGCCCACTCAATGTATCTCTGTGTCCATTATATGCCCACCCCATCTTTGGTGGGTATACCACCCCCAGTCTATGTCTGTGTGTTATACTTGTCTGTTTGCCTTTATATATTTCCTTCCCCTCAGTTTCTTCCCCTGCCATACCTTACTTCCTTTCTCACCTACCCTTCTTCTGTAAAAATTACAAAAGGGTCTGTTCTCCTTAAAAATTTCCCACCCGTCACTTCTCATTTCTTATAGTTACCCTTGAGAGTTTACCTCTATTTCCTCTTCTCCACTTTTATTTATTGGATTTACTTAATTTCTATCCCAATTTATTTGACAAACAGGGTTATCATTTTGCTGTTACTCCCACTTTCCTTACCTAGTGTTCCCTGTGCTAGCCTTTCTGTGTCAAATAATCTTGAGTTGCACTTATGTACATTACAACCCACATGTGAGCATGTATTGACTTGGCTGCACTAGCCTGCCTTAGCTATGATGTCCTTTATATTGGTTATATGCCCTACTGCCCTACTGAAGTGCTACTTCTACAACAGAAAAGCCTAATGCTACTTGTCCTGTTATCACTGCACCTCACTTCACTTATGTCCTCTGCTTGGTATGTCAGCACTATCCACTGCCTTAGGCATGGGTGAATAGCTTTGAACAATTATGCAGAGTGATCTCTCAAACATGTAACAATGTGTACAGCATTTGTCTATTAATCTCAGCTTCAGTGTTTAAACTACATTATATTATCAAAAGAGGTATACCGGTCTGACACTGTAACAATCTCTGTGTATAATATATACATAATAAACATTGTTTTTATACTGTTCATGTGATAAGAAAGTTATGATACAGAACGTGACAGTTATAGGTTATTTTTATGTCTGCATTTACCCAAGGTATGCAGTACCTTTACTTTTAGGATACTTGTTTTAAATATGCTGCAGTACGTACATTACTTAGTAACATTTGATGCTATGCTTAATTTACTAAATGACAGGTACCTGATTTTTATATCTGTATTTGCTGGGATAGTCTTACAGCATGCATTTTATAGTGTACAATTCTCCTGATGTTCTGTGTCATGTTATGAGTCTTAAGCTAATTAGCTCTTGTCAGCTCTGTTGCAGGCAGCAAAACTTTTACCAAAGCTATCTTTTCTATGCAATCAATGTAAATTTATGGATGGTATTCATAGGTTCATAGGTATATACTAGGCTAACAACCACAAGGGCCTTTTTAAGCCTAGCCATGCATCCCAAATTTCTGATGAGTTCTGATACCCTTGATAAGTGTAAGCATAGGCCTGGGAGATGAACCATTTACAGGTAACTTGTTTGCATCAGAGACATAGGTGCTAAACCAGGGATGAATTTCCGGTTTCCCATCCAATTGTCCAAGTTGCACTTGAATTGGATTAGAGAGGAACTCTGCTTCACATGGATGGGGAGCCTGTTCCATACATGGGGTAGTCACTGGGATACATATATATCTCTCCAGCAGGTCCTATTTATATCACAGGCAAGGTTTAAGTTTTTAGAATGGGTAATTCTGGTACTGTTTCTTTTGTGCATATGCAGGAGGTCCATCAAAGTGGGGTCTGACAATGCTTTGTATGCCAGGTATAGATCTCCCATCAAAAGCCTGTAGGAGACAGAATACAGGGATAGGGCCTCGGGGTGGTCTGCACAAGACATATTACTTATGTCCTGTATTCGTTTAGTAAGGAACCTCTGTGGATGTTCCAGTTGTTGGATATGTCTGGTTAGGTGCATGCCAAAGGGGGCATTGTACTCAATGACAGGTCTGATGAAAGCAGAATACAGTGGAACAAAAACTTCCTTGGCCTTAGATGCCATACCTTTGTTTATAAGTTGCGTAACATAGAATGATTTCATCACCACTGTAGACATGATAATCAAAGGTGAGATTACTATCTATGTGCGTCCCTAAGTCCCTGACTACAGGGTCAACTTTAAGGGATGTGTTGTTGATATGATAGTTACCAGGGATGGATGACTTCCCAAAGGATAGTACTATGTATTTCTTGGCATTTAGTTTTAGTCCATGACTCTGACACCAGTTGTTTGTCTGTCAGTCCCTTCTGGAGAACATTTGTGTCAGTGTGTGATTCAATGACAGCTCCTAATTTGCAATGATTTGCAAATTTAGTCAGCCAGAGACCACTGTCACTGGCCTTCACTTCTGAGAAGTAAATGCCAAAAAGGAGTAGTCCAAGGACTGATCCCTGAGGGACTTCATTTGTGACTGGCCTCTTTGTAGGGTGGACTCCCCAATTCTAACTTCCTGGGTCCTGTCTGTGAGCCAGTTGGCTATCCACTGGGTGACATATGGGTTTGTACCTAACCTCTTGAGTTTGGCAACAATGCCTGAGTAGGGCATTGTGTCAAATGCCTTGGCCAGGTCAAGGTAGGCAGTGTGAATGATTTTGCCCTCATCTATTGCTTTAGTGACCTTCTCAAAGAAGTCCACCAGGTTGAGTAGGCATGATCTGCCCTTTATGAAACCAAACTGGGTTGGTTCCAGTGTCTGGAGATTTACTATATCTCTATTGATCATCTCTATGATAATTCTTTCCATGGCTTTGCATGAAAGACTAGTGAGACTTATGGGTCTGTAGTTTCCAGGGTCTGTAGATGGCCCACCTTTGTGCAGAGGGATGACTGTTGCCTTTCTCCATTCATGAGGCACAAAGCCTGTTTGGAGGCTACAGTTCAATAGTAATTCCAGAGGCCCTGATAGGTCATGTTTCATGCTATTTAGAATGCATCCTGGGATATTGTCTGGGTCCATTGATCAAGTGTTCTTGGTCTTAGAGACAGCATTAAGGACCTGTTCCCTAGTGATAGTAGGGGAAGTTATATTTGATGATATTTCCTGAGGGAAGGTTGGGAGGGGGGTAAAGTTGGAGCTGAATTCATCAGCCATGAGGTTTGCTATATTTTCTGGTTCAGTATAGGTGGCTCCATTTACAATGAGCGCTGCACACAATTGTGTATTGCCTTTGAGGTTGCAGACATAGTTAAAGAATGCTTTGTGGGTATCCTTGGCCTGGGAGGCCAAACGTACCTCAAATTTGGCTTTGGTAGACTTTATTTGTCTTCTGAGTAGTTTGTTTAGTTTGATGAGAGTGCTTTTTTCCTGCTGGGTGCTGCACCTCCTAATTTTTGCCATGATTTTCTTCCTCCTGTTATACATCTGATTAATTTTGTGATTCCACCAGGGTGGCTTGTTTTTTTAGTTAGTTCTGTACTTCTTCCTGGTGGCTACAGCTGCCTCTATACAGCTATTAACATGCTTGTACAGGGTTTCTGTGAATAGTTCTGCATAGGCAGAAGTATTCTCAGGGTTTATAGGGGCTTGAAATTTCCCCGGGTTCTCACTTAATAGCAAGAGGTTAGCCTTAAAATAGTTTGTGAATATTCCCAGTTTAGCTGGGGGACCAGGTTTTATTTTTACTTCAAAGGAGACCATTTTGTGGTCTGACCTTACCAGGGTAGGCATTACATTAGGGGGTGTGCAGCACTCTTCCATATTAGTGAGGACCACATCCAGTATGGTTGCACCCCTGGTTGGTGTATTGACTATCTGGTTCAGGGAGTTTGTGTTTACAAAATCCAGAAATTTCTGTGTATGTACATTTGATGTCATATAGGATTCCCAGTTAATTGTGGGGTAATTAAAGTCATCCATAAATATGGTATTGGGTTGGATGGTTAGTGTTTCTAATATCTTTAAATACATGGTATGGTTTTCCTGGGTCATAGAGGGGGACATATAGCTTGCAAGGATGTGGTATTGGATTTTACCTATGTTGATTTCAACATGGAGCAGATCAAGTGAATTGTCCTCTTTGACCAGCCTTGAAGTATATTTATTTTTGATGTAAATAGAGACACCTCTACCTTTAGTCCCTGCCTGTGATTTAGCTGGTCTAAATGTGTGGAAGGCATGATAACCCTGCATTATTGGTGTGCTGTCTGTGGCTTTAAACCACATCTCTGAGACCACACAGACATCAGCATTCTCTAGGGTAAAGAGAACTTTCAGGGAGTGGAGTTTTTTGTATAGGCTCCTAGCATTGAGCAGTAATACCTTTAGATTTTCTTGGTTTTGAGTTGCTATTCTGTTAACATTTGTATATAGAACAAGAATAATAAACAACGCATGTCCCTTTTTTGGAAGTGTTAGCTCTTTGCATGTGACTTTTAAGTGATGGCATACTTTACAAGTCAGCTTGTATGTCTTTTGGCTTATCTCGGTTAGGGGTCGCCGCAGCGAAACTCCGGTCCGCTAATGATTGACAGTTGATTTTTATGGTGCCGAGTTGCCAGCCCGACGCACAACCTTCAAAGAAGGCACGCCCATTCATGCACGCACCTACTTGCATGTCTTTAGATGTCATTTGACTGCGGGGAGGACATGCAGACTCCACACATAAGGTGCTCCAGCCGTGAATCGAACAGGAGAACCTCTTGCTGTGAGGCAGCAATGCTAACCAGCTACTTTTCCCAAATATTGAATTTTCTCTGATGGACATTTTTTAACTCTAAAAAAATAAATGTTTGTGCTCCTTTAAGCAGCTCTGCATCTCTTTGTATTTACAGAACCTGTTCTCATTTGCATAAAGCTAGTTACTGTGATTACAATTAAATTTTCTAAGAACTATATTATTTGTAGTTAACCTATTTAATCCTGAGCAGCATTAGGCTAATTAACAGTTATGCTTTGTGAGATGTTCTAAGCCAGGAAACCACTTGCTTCCTAAGAGCTTTCCTCTAAAATCCCCTACAGAAAATGCATTTTGTTAGATTTATAATATCTGATAAATGGTGTGAATTACAAAAATGTAAAATATGGTATACAAACAGCTATACACTATTGTTACTATCAACTGTCTGTCATCAGATGCTGATTTTATATTGCAGACTTTTAAAAATATGTATTTTGTTTGCTAAAATACTATTGTTATGGTCAAAGTGTTACGCCTCTGCAAGTGTGCAATATAGATCCTCGATATCAGTGAGGGAACTGGTTAACTATTCAAGAGCTTACAAATTATGTATGTGAAGAAGGGATGGCATACTGCTGTTTTGTGATATTGCCAAATTGAATAATTTTAAAACAATATTAATAATACAAAATCATCTTTGTTTTAGATGGTACATATCAGTTGCAACATTATGTGCCTTTTATGTTTTATATAAGATGGCAGTATTTGTTTATTTGAAGGTCACACAGCTTTTATTAAATTAATGCAGTTAGGAAAATATAGGTAATAGTCATAACGTCTTGGCAAAAGAGTATTTATATCTCAGAAAATCTTCACATTACCCACCATGCTTTAATGTCATGTTTTGCTAAATCCCACTTCTTGAATACACTACCACAACATTATATTATCGTATTTTTTGCATTATTACTCTACATATGGAAATGTGTTATATTTTTCATAACGTTCTGTAAACACTCCTTTATAACTTCAATACTGCACGTCATGCTGACCATTTCATTGTCATACTTAAACCATGTAGGTGCCACCTTGCTGTCTTAGTTTTATATATACACCTTTATCAGGACATCAGAAATTATACTTTGAAAACTGTGACAAGCATACTTTTTCAAGACTACATGGAAGTTTTACACTTACAGAATACACAGGAACTCTGCTTTCCTGATGGCTATATACCTCTAGAAAGCACTGAGATAAAACAGTAAAGCACATTGCATAAATGTTGTCAGTCTTCAGCAAAGCAGATTTTGCTGAAAAAAATGTATTTACTTACCCAGTTTGCAATATATTCCCTGTTAACAGAAATACAAAAATAATACAATCCTATATTACATTTTCCATAGGTTCATAGGTGATTACTAGGCTAATGGTCCGACAGCTTTTACAAGCCTAGCCAATGATACCAAGGATATGACAATATTACATCTTAATTCCCCAGATATGGGATGGGGTAGTATCAGGGTAGTGGGTCTTTGGGTGTTGGAGCCCAGAGTCATTTTACAGACTGCTTCTGTCCATAAGGGACATGGGCAGTACCCTGGGAGTGAATTTATGGTTCCCGTTCTATTTATCCAAATTCTTTTTGAAGAACGTCAGGGATGGGCTTAGTTTTCTGAAGATGGGAAGTTTATTCCATAGATGAGGTAGCCTTGGGATATGAATCAGTCTCTCCGGCAATTTCTGTTATAGAGTCACAAATAAGGTTCAGGTTCATGGAACTTGTAAACCTATTATAATTTTTCTTGCAAACATGTAACATTTTCTATCATGGCCAGATCAGAGAATGTCTTGTAGGTCAAGAATAAGTCATCTTTTAATAAACGATATGAGGCAGAATAAAGGGATAGGGCCTTTAGTCAGTCTGCATAAGGCATGTGTCTTACACCTTGTGTTTTTTTGTGAAAAACCTCTGGAGCTGCTCCAGTTGCTGTAAGTGCCTGGTTAGGTTCATGCAGAATGGAACGTTGATGAGGGCTAAGTACAATGGTGCCATGACTTCCTTTGATCTTGATGCCATACCTTTACTTATAAGTTGAGCTACACAGAAGGATTGCCTCACTACTGTAGCTACCTGGCTGCAAAGGTTAGGTTGCTATCTGTGTTCCTAGGTCCCTCACCACTGTGTGTACTTTTTGAGGTGTGCTGTCAAAATTATAATTTGCAGGGATATCTGATTTACCAAAGGGTATTTTACTCATTTTTTAGCATTTAGTCTCAGACCATGGTTTTGGCACTAGTTGTCATTTTTAGGTCTGTTTGTAGGATTTCACCATCATTTGGAGATTTGGTGATTACTCCTAGTTAACAGTCATCTACAAACTTGGTAAGCCAGAGGCCTCCAACAAGGGCCTTCATTTTAAAGAAGTATATACCAAACATGAGGCGTCCCAACACTGAGCCCTCTGGGACAACACTAGTAACTTTTTTTTTTATTGAAAGTGGATTCACCTATCTGGACAACATGCATCCTGTCAGTGAGCCAGTTTGTTATCTATCTGACAATGTAGGGGTTTAGGCCTAACTCCATAAGTTTATCTTTGTGCCCTGAGTAGGTGATTGTGTTGAAAGCTTTGGCCAGGTCTAGAGAAGTGGTGTGTATCATTTCACCTTCATCTGTGGCCCTGGTGACTTTCTCAAAGAAGTCCACCAGATTGAGAAGGCAAGACCTCCTTTTGACAAAGCCAAATTGAGTCTAGTCCAGTGTATGGAGATTTCCTGTGTCATTATTGTTCAGGTCCATGATAATTCTCCCCATGGTCTTGTAGATAAGACTGGTCAAACTTAGGGATCTGTTGTTCCCTGGGTCAGTTGATGGGGACCTTGTGCAGAGGTATGACTGTTGCATTCTTCCATTGCTCTGGGACAAAGCCCGTCTGGAGGCTGTGGTTAAGAAGGGTTTCTAGTGGCACTGATATATTCTGTTTTAAGCTATTTAAGAAGCATCCTGGAATGTTGTCAGGACTCATGGAGGCTGTATTTTTGGCTTTAGAGAGTGCATATGGCCTCGTAATGACCGGTAGGGTGATGGCTGTGGATATTTCTTTGGATGTGGTAGGAGGTGATGGGTGTTGAAGTTTGAACTGAATTTGTCAGCCAGGAGGTTTGTTATAGTTTCAGGCTGGGAGTAAGTTTTGCCATTCCTGCTTAACTCTACACATTGCTGTGCATTTCTTTTGTGGTTACGAACATAATTAAAAATAGCTTTATATTTTTATGACTTTATGGTTATTAAAAGGTTTATGATTTCATCCGAGAGGCTATCTTTGCCTCAAAGCTTGCTTTGGCAGATTTGACCAGCTCTCTAATTTGTTTGTTTAGACTGGTGAGTGCCTTTTTGCACTGCTTGGTCTCTTCCTTCTTGGCTCAGGAGAGGATTATTTTTCTTTAGCTGAATAGCTTATTTATGCTATTGATCATACAGGTACTGTTTCCTCTATGCAGCTATGAGTGTGGCTGTACACTGCTTTTTTGTATAGTTCAGGGTAGGCCTCAGTTTCATCTGGGATTGTAGGGGCTTGGAAGTGTCATCCAAGTTCATAGGGGCTTGGAAGTTTAATAAGCTGTCACTTATTGTGAGGTAATTGGTCTTAGCAAAGTTTGATGGAAGTTCTAGGTTAGTTTTAATACTAAAGGAGATAATTTTATGGTCAGATCTTTCCAGGAAGGAGTTAATGCATGGGGGGGCAGCATCCTTCCATGTTTGTGTGTGCCAGGTCTAGGATATCTGTACCTCTAGATAAGGAGTTTATTAATTGATCCAGTGTTTGTATTGATGAATTCCAAAAAACACTAAACAAGTGAATTATGGGTATAAGTCTCCCAAGTGGTAGTTGAAGTCATCCATAAGTATGGTGTAAGGTTGAATGTTAAGAGATTCCAGTAGGTTTAGGTAGGAGGTGTGGTTTTCCAGACTCAAGTTAGGGGATCTGTAGTTAACAAGGATATGATAGGGGGTCGCACCTATGATTAGTTGGGCATGGAGCAGTTCAAGTGAGTCATGTTGTTGGACCAGTCCTCCTTTATGTTCTTTTATGAACACTAATACACCTCCTCCTTTTATTTTATACTGAGCTGAGGGGGATTGAAATGTACAAAAGGTATTGTAACCTTTTGCATCCTGGCTATTAAAAGCATTGAAGCCAGGGTGCTTCCCATGATTCCGAACCATGTTTCCATGACTGCTCATATGTCTGCATTTTCTAGGGTGAGAACTGTTTCCAGGGAGTGTAGTTTTTTATTTAAACTGTTAGTGTTGAGCAGTAGTACCTTTAGCTAGTTGTGAATGATTTTTGTTATGTTAGAGGACTTAACAACTTGGCACAGCCTAGAAAACACACTATGGGGATAGATAAAATTGTGTCAGTATCCACATGCCAAGTGGTGACAAGTGCAAACCATCTCTATCAAAGCATTGCGGTTTGTCGATCATGCCTCTCCAGGCTAACAGATACTGGATCCCCTTGTTGTGACACCAGAAACTAAGCCAATTGTTGAAGTCAATATTTTTTAGCTGGTACTGTGGCATCATCATTGATGAAGGTAGGGTGCTACTCCGGGCTAGATTCATACTTGCTTGAGACACATATTCAGAGAGCTCCATCATGTCTCTCTTCATATAGCCCACTGAGGTATGTCTTAGGTTGTTTATACCCACATGCACTATGACTGTGTCATACTGGTACTTGTGGTTTAAAGACCTAAGTGTATGTGTGATCTGATGGATCCTGGCTCCAGGCAGACAGCTCACTGTGATCTTATCTTTGTTTAGCCTGCAAAGGGGGACATCAGTATATCTTACAGTGGAATCTCCAATAACTAGAATGTTTGGCTATATGTTGTGTTGCCTTATGGGCTTGGAAGCAGGGCTGCTATGATTTTTAGAGTTATGTACTGTGTGAAGTGCTGTCTTTTTTGAGTGTGTGTCGATGCACTGAGAGGAGGTCTTGAAGGTATGCGTAGAAAACATGTGAGTATCTGCACATATGTGGGTCTATGTGTTTATTCCTTAGTGTTGGTTGTGAGTGTTTTGGGTGTAACTCTGACAACCTGGTTTGTATTTTTTGTGTGTGTATTTAAGAGCTTTGCCTGTAATGACATTGTGTATCTACAGCTTTTACACACTGTGTTTGTCTGTTCTAAAATTAAATGGTTGTCAGTGAGTCAGTTACTACACTGTCTCAGGATGCCCATATCCACCAGGCCAGAAACAGAGATGACAGGGAAATACCCATCTATTATACCATATTCTTAGTAGATGGGAAGGAGTAGGGCAAAGAAACTTAAAGGTCTAAGTGAGAGTGTTTAGTAGTATACTATAAGATAGCCTGCAGTGGTGCTGCCCTCTGCACAAACTGGCAGCTCTTTGAGCACCTATGAACAATGGGAGACTATGAAGAGTGTTTCCTACAGAAGATTTTAAACTGGAGAGGTTTGCTTACATACAGAGCACAGGTAACTGTGTTTGCACTTTGGGATGAAATACTTACACAGCTAAGCCCTCAGACCAATCAGATAAACTCACAGTAAACCTTCCACCAAGAGTTCCCAACTTGGATGGGTTGAATCAACCCTCTGTTCCCACCCAGAGTGCAGAATAAAACCATCTTAATATAAAACACATTGGTTTTGAGCTCAAATGTAGTAACAAATGCTTTACAACATAAGGGGGATTAAGATGATGGCAAGTAGTATAAAACTTATTTTTGTTACACATATTTAAAATGGCAATTTGTAATAATTATTCCATAGATAACATATAGGACCTGCAATTATTTTTAGAAAATTAATTTTATGTATTACCTGACAATGACTTTCATTCACATTCACTGACTTTTTATAATGTTAATTTCAACATGTTTACAAGTTTGAAACTAATACAGCATAATAAATGTATTACACTGTAACACTATCACACATACTAATTTTCGTTTTCAAATACAATGGAATGGATTCTGTAAAGTTCATGGAGTCTGGTGCATTATGCTGATATCAGCACCAGAGTCACGGATAACAATGTAATATGTAAATGTGTCACAGTGAACTCCAAATATTTTGGTGCAGAATGGAGCATCTCTCTTGTAATGATGCATTGTATATTATTCAGAGGTAATATGCAAGTAATGAAATATTGCTGTAAAAGCATGATGTATATTAACAAAGTTATGGAAAAAAAAAATCACATTCCAAGCAGTCTAACAGTCATAAATACATATATATAAAAGAATCTCTCCAGTAAGCCTAAAGACAACTACTGACAATTGCTGTAAGTACGTGACTAAAATATGCTAGCTATCACTTATGGATTCTGATAGAATCCATAAATTTTCTAAGAATAAAATTAATAAAGGCAAAGGGCAATCATGGCCATATTTCCACAGATAACATTAGCTAACAATGGGTGCGAGACTTGGGTGGGAACAGACGTTACGCACTCACCCAAGGAAATTGGGAGACAGAAAAGAAGCTATGGTGTATGATGAAGAAGAAGGACCCACAAGAAGTATGGTAGAATAGGAAAATCAACTTGCCTGAGAGTGTGTGTTGTGAATGCAGTGAAATGGCTTGGTGTTATTAATATGCTGGGATGAGCTACCAGTACTGGTCATGGTTTAGGGTTTCAAAAAAGAACCATGTTAGAAAAATGTGTATTTGAATACATGAGAAATGCTAGCTTAAAAGCAAAGTAGTATATAATGCATTTTATTCTATTAATCATATAGTAGTAAAATTAATTCATGTCTGAATGTGAAGTAGTTTTGAAACTGCAGTTTGGCTTGAAGCAAAAGCTAATCTCTGACCCTGGCAGAATGCTGGCTTAGCAAGTTTTAATGTTTATGCTTTTCACAAATGATTATCTGCTGGGTCAGGAAATTAAATGTGTGAAATAATGAAATCTTCTGCTCTTTCTTGTTGGAATGATCTGGCCTTGTATATGTGTTACTTAGATAGCACACAGCTGTGTGAGAAAGTATAACAGAGAACAAAGACATACATTAAAAGACTGAAGCTGCTATTGTATTCGAACTGATATGAAACCTTGAACAAGTAACTTTACAGAAAGATATTATGACTGACCAGCTGGATAGCAAGGCCGTATTGTATCTAGAGGAAAAGTTTTTTAAAACATACTGCATCAGCAGATTAAAAGAATAGAGGCTTGTAAGCTAAAGTGATGTAGATGCCCTGTGACATATCACGTCAGTAAGGTGGGGCATAGCTTGAATGTTAAACCTATATAAAATTGTGTGCTTCCTGTTTCATGTCAGACAAAATTCTGTACTTGTATGGTTTTTTGCCTCCTGGTGTACACTAGTAAACTTTTGAATCTGAACCTCCTGTGTATTGAATTATTAATTTTATTTAACAGTTTGGTCCTTCGCAGACGGAAAATTCCCTCAGACAGCTGCAGATCAGAGTCTACCGGTGGTCGAATACTGCGCAGGAGAAGTTACCGAAACGGTTCTTCTTGGGTGAAAAGACCTCCGACTGAATTGTCATGTAAAGTGGCTGGCCACTTTCTGATCTGTGGCCGAAGAGTGGACATTCGAACAGTTCAATACCGGAGGCTCAGGTAGGAAGAATTTGCCTTTTTTCTGTTTTAGATCAGGGACTAGGTTATAGTATATTGTTGTTAAGATTTGTTTTGCAGATCAGGGACAAAAGGAAGTACTGTATATTTGGTCATAGATCAGGGTAACAGAATAAGGTAGGCAGTTATTCTAGATAAACTGTAAACAGGAACTAAGAACTTGATATCACGTGATAAAAAAGGGTTACGTAACATTTTCTTTGACATGGGTAATCAGTGCACTAAAACCTCACGAGATCCGCCCCTAACCGAAGACGCAAAATACATGCAATTACAGCGTTCTGATAACGTTAGGTATTATACGAAATGGGTTAATAAGTATGAATTTGATGGTAAATTAGATAAACCTTCACTAGTTAAACTCCTTAAACAGCTTAAATCTGATGCAGGAGGTCAGGCAAAAAAGCAACGCCAACTAGGCATTCCTCAAGCACACAGGTGGATTGAGGAAGCAAATCGTAGAGAACAGAAGCTTAAAAATTCAAAAACATTATTTTTAGACAAAGAGGATAATAACTTGGTAATAGCGACAGCTCCTCCTCCTCCCTTACCCCCTCCCTTTTCAGGATATGAAGCGAGTGGACAGGCTAGTCCACCTCCGCATTATCCTGAAGTTTCAACAAAACCACAACTATTTGTTAGAGATCCTATTGAGACTAGGTCCCGAACACGTAAAACACATAGGGACACAGAATCATACCAAATCGAGAGAAATCTACAGGAGGAGAGTGAGGAAAAAATATGCCCACTTATAGAAGTTCCAAATCCTCAGGCAGGACAGGAGGGGCAGGATCCAACACTCTTAGTATATAGACCATGGACACCAGAAGACATCCGGAAGGCTACTGAGGGAATCCCCCATCCAAAAGTTAATTTTACGAAATTTTTAGAAGATTTACAAGGCATGAGGTTAAGTTACCACTTGAATGGGGAAGAAGTAGAAAAAGTAGTAAGACAAATTATAGGTCCGGATTGGCACATGATTTGTGGCGCCTGGAATCCTCATAATGCAGAGCTTAGACCACTCCCACATAGTGACGCAGAGTTAGACAACAGAGTGAAAGGTCTGACAGACCGAATCTCTGAGAAATGGAAACCCAGAGCAGACTGGACTTGCATTAATCAATGCATACAACAGGAAAATGAGACAATAGATGGATATTATGCTAGATTATTAGAATGTTTTAATAATCATAGCGGTATGTCAGTTCCTGAGAACCAAACAACTGATTCCCCATATGAACAACAATTAAAAAATGCATTTTTGAAAGGTTGAATTGCACCTATTAGTAGCTTCATTATGAAGCATATGATAGATCATCGAACAGGGAGGCTACAAGCCTTACTCGAATACGCTAGACATGCTGAGAGACATTTTAATAGTAAAAAGAAAAAGAAGGCGCAAGTCTTCACTGCTGAAGACGGAGCTGAAGTATTTGTATTACAGTCAGGTAAAAGGGCAAGAAAAATACCCAGGGAAACAAACAGTCTGACAAACGATCAGAAGATTTTGAAGAAAGGAAAAAGAGAGGTGAATGCTTCAAGTGCAGGAAAAAAGGACATCTAGCAAGGGATTGTAGGCAAAACAAAAAGGTAATCACAGAAGATAAGGGAGATGAGGACTGACTATATGATAGTGAGGATACATCAAGTGAAAGTCAGAAATCATCAGGAAAAGTTACTAAACAGAAAACGAATGTAAATGTGATAGAGGGAGTAAAGGAAGTGCAAGTAGATATGGAGGATGAAGGCAGTTAAATTTTGGACTTAGCATTATTGAGCTTAGAGCTCTACTTGACAGATACAAAACCGGAAGTTACACTTCTGGTGGAGGGAAGGGAAGTCAAATTCCTATGTGACTCAGGAGCATCACAGACTTTGATACACCCCTCCAAGTTACCAGAACATTCCGAATCACCTGATTATATACTAGTAAAAGCTGCAAATGGACAGTTATACAGGGAACCACTTTCCCATGATATAGCAATAACTGACCCTGTTTCAGGTATGACCCAGAGAAGTAAAATAGTTGTTTCTGCAAAGTGTCCAGTAAACCTATTGGGCAGGGACCTTATGCAGATATTTGGCATAGCAGTAGTTCCAACTGTACAAGGTATGGAGGCACAGAGACAAATGGATATCTTTGTAGTGCGATCGGAGGGTGAAACCTTTTATTGGTACAGCCAGGACCTAGTCACGACTGGTCCAGGGGCAGTAACCGAGGAACTGATGAATGTAGCCATCAGTAAAGCCCCCTCCCTTGACACTGATCGACAGCATTTGTTACACTGTACTCTATACTACTGTACTACACCAGGATCTGATAGAGAGTATGAGCAAGAATTGTTTAGAAATCGTGCAACTAGATTGGTTTTGCGTACTTTGTACTGGGATACTGAGGGGAACAGTGTAGTTACTTGTTCATTACCTCAAGAGTTCCTTGCATTGTATAGATCAAATTGGTTGCCACATGTCAGCTTGAGAAAGAATAAAAGTGTCAAATGGGCAGACTTAGGAGAAAAAGTAACAAGATGGGAGAAACAGACTGAATTAGAACTGTCAGAACAAGGGATACAAAAACAAAAATTGAATTGGTTGACACAGACACATCCAGCTGTACACTTGCAATCTAGCGAGGACAGCTGATTAGCATTTTTATTAGAAGAAGAAGAAAAGGCCTTATGTGAAATTCCAACAACTCTTTGGTCAACAGGCAAGTCAGATGTAGGACTTATTCGAACAGCAGGACCAGTTACAATTACCTCAAAGTCAGCTTTTAGACCACAGAAAAGACAATACCCTTTGAGAAAGGATGCAGAAATAGGAATTAAACCTATAATAGCAGCATTACTCAAATAAAGAGTACTGGTAGAATCTCCTGATTCACCATGTAATACACCCCTATTTCCTGTTAAAAAAGCAAATGGGGAATGGCGGATGGTACAAGATTTACAAGCTGTAAATAGTGCAGTAATACCTAGAGCAGCCACAGTGCCAGACCCACATACTTTGTTAAATGATTTAGAACCACAACAGAAGTATTTCTCTGTGGTAGATATTAGCAATGCTTTCTTTTCAATACCTATACATCCTGATAGTCAGTACTGGTTTGCATTTACATTTCAGGGTAAAAGGTATACGTATACTCGACTACCACAGGGATATTGTGAGAGCCCAACAATATTTGCACAAGAAATGGCTAGCAACCTGGCAGGATTTACCCCACCGGGAGGTAGTCAAATTCTACTTTACGTAGATGACATCTTGCTAGCAGCCCCCACCCAGCAACAGTGCAGGGAGGATACTGTAGCATTATTGACATTTTTAGCAACACAAAGACACAAAGTAAACAAAAGTAAGTTACAACTTTGGAGGAAACAAGTTAGATACCTTGGATATGTAATATCCAATGAAGGAAGAATACTAGATGAGGAAAGAAAAACAGCAATTTTGCAAGCACCCAAGCCAACGACCAAGAAAGAAATGATGTATTTCTTAGGTACAACTAATTTTTGTCAGAGCTGGATACCAAATTATGCTTTGGAATCTGCTCCACTGACTGACTTGATATATAAGACACCAATGGCAGCACAAGATATCTTACAATGGACAACCGAAGCAGAAACGGCTTTCTGCAGGTTGAAGCAGTTGATAGCTTCTTCATTAGTTTTAGGACTTCCAAATTATCACAAATGGTTCTTTCAGACCGTAGATTGTAAGCAAGGGTGCATGACATCAGTATTGACGCAACAACATGGGGACAAGCAACGACCCATAGCTTACTATTCATCACAGTTAGACCCAGTGGCACGATCTTTGCCTCACTGTGTACAAGCAGTAGTTTCAGCCACAATGGCAGTACAGGCTTCACTCTCAGTGGTGTTATCCCACCCTCTCACATTGAGAGTGCCTCATGCAGTTGCAATAATTTTACTGCAAGAGAAAGTGGCATACCTTTCTCCTGCTAGACATCTTTCATGTATGACTATACTGCTGAGCCAACCTCATATGACAATTGAACAATGTACAACATTGAATCCATCAACATTACTTCCAACTCCTGCAGAGGGCACACCACACAGCTGCCTGCAGGAAATTGAACAGTTAGCTTTACCTAGGAAAGATCTTACAGATATGCCCTTGGATAATGCCGAGGTGACATATTATGTGGACGGCTCATGCAGAAGGGGTCCTACAGGGAAGAATCTGGTGGGGTATGCAGTAGTTACAGACACTGAAATTTTAGAAGGTCAATCCTTACCACACAACTTATCTGCACAAGCAGCGGAATTGATGGCTTTGACAAGGGCATGTACTTTAGAAAAAAACAAAAGTGTAAACATATATACTGATAGTCAGTATGCTTTTTCTACAGTACATGTATTTGCACAACAATGGAAAAATAGAGGAATGATAACATCCAGTGGAAAACCTATTAATCATGCGCAATTTATTTTGGAGTTATTAGAATCTATTCAGTTACCTACCAAAGTAGCTATTTGTAAATGTGTAGCTCATACAAAACAACAAGATAAGATTTCGAAAGGCAATGCGCGAACTGATGCAGCTGCAAAGCAATCAGCCTCAGACTCAGAAATTGTACTTTTAAATGAGGAATTACAACCCTCTGAGATTTTAGATTTAGACATGTTAAAAACAATGCAGATGCTTACTACAAAAGCAGAAAAACAAAAATGGGTAAAACGAGGTACAGTTCTCGAGAATGGACTGTACATTTCCAAAGAAAGAAAACCGATATTGCCATATAATTTATTTAGATATGCAGCTTTGTTGAGCCATGGGCAGTGCCATGTCTCAACAGGGGGGATGGTACAGTTAGTAAATCAAATATTCCAAACATATGGATACACAAATTACACAAAAAAATTTTGTGCAGCTTGTCATACTTGTAACAAGCATCATGCACAAGGGGCATTTAAAACCAAGCAAGGAAGTTTTCCTATACCACCATACCCGTTCCATACTATTTGTATGGATTTCATAGAATTGAATAACTGTGAAGGGAAAAAGTTTTGTTTAGTTATTGTAGACATGTTTTCTAAATGGGCAAAAGCTTTTCCAACCAAAAACCCGGATGCAGCAACAGTGGCGAAAGCCCTGATAAAAGAAGTAATCCCTAGATTTGGCATTCTGGAAAGGATTTATAGTGACAATGGTACACATTTTGTGAATCAAATGATTCACCAGCTTGGGAGATTTTTTGGTATCTCCTTGAAGAACCATTGTGCTTACCACCCACAGTCAGCAGGACTGGTGGAAAGGTACAATGCTATCCTAAAGAATAAACTTAGGAAGCTAGTAGAGGAGACCCAAAAGAATTGGATATACTGTCTGCCTTTAGCACTGCTGAGTATGAGAACGGTTCCAAATGTAAAGGGTTTGACTCCCTTTGAAATGGTTTTGAGAGAGCATATTATGTGCCTCAGTGGAAAGCTCTCATGTCTGCAGAGCAAGAGGCTGACAGTTCATTAGCTAGTTATATGAGGAAACTGTTAACAAACAAATCTGTTTTGCAATTTAACTCTTTTTCAGATAAGGAACAGACCAGACTGGTCGAAGCAGTCGTGGTTCCTGGGACATACGTTTGGGTGAAAGTGATGAAAAGAAAGAATTGGGCGAGTCCAAAGTGGGAGGGTCTGTACCAGGTTCTGTTGGCAATGCCTACTGCAGTTAGAGTGGCTGAGAGGATGTCCTGGGTTCATTTGACGCATTGTAAACTGGTAAAGAACTTTCAACTTGATAAAAACTTTGTGACTGATACACAACCAGACCGAGATGGCCAAAAACAAAGCGAGTAGAAGTTTATATCAACCCCAGAGATGTTGCATAATCATTTTGTTGTGTGTACATTTATTAATTGTAATTGTGACAATTTTCCTCTTGCTGTGGTTTATCCTACACACAACCACACAAGTGAAAGTGGGAAGGCGTGATGAAACGTCTATAGACTGGCATCCAAATTTTAACACATACCTAGCCATGAAACGTGTGTATGCAGAGACTATGAACATTTCAAATTGCTGTGTTTGTACAGCTATACTGACAGCATATGGAGGACTTATAATGTCCGCTGTTCCTTTGGGGATAAATGAGACTTGGGAGAATTTACTTTTCGACACAGGAACTGTGAGATCACAGGACTAAATAGCTTTATTTTTACCTATCACACAAAAAGGAGTTGTATGTTTCTACAAAAATGACACTCTCCAGTTGGGCTGGAGCAATTGTAACATAACTATTTCTTACCGATGTTATATTAAGAATAGTAATGGTAATACTTTTTGCAATACTAATTATGACTCGTATTTGAACTCATTGAAAACAACTATGAGTGACATTAAAAGAAATCCATTTCTGTTTAAACAATTGTCAGTTATAGATCAGAAAATGTTTCATGCAGGGCTGATGCGTATTAGTACTAAAGTAGAAAATTGTTATTTTATTTGTGGGAAAAAGGCATATAAATGGTTATCTGAGAATTGGTCCGGCAGTTGTTTTTTGGGTTACTTGGTTCCGGCAATAAGCCATACTGCAGAATTACCTTTGGGTAAGATACGAAACGTAAGAAAAACAGCTCGAAAGTCCGAAGGTCCAGTTAAGAAACCTGTGAATCCAGTTGGAAAGATCAAAGCTGGTTGGAAAGACCATAATTCAGTAAAAGACAAAAGCGAATTGACTCATGGACTTGAGTGACAGTGTTATATCCTGGGCGGGAATATTCCCAGCCTATGGAGCAGTCAAATCAATCTGGGAGCTGAGGAAGTTGTCGAAACTTCTCGAAGTAATGAGTAATGCAACTTTTTCTGCCCTAGAACTAGTGACTGATGAACTGAATGCAATGAGAACCATTGTGCTACAAAATCGGATGGCTCTTGACTTCACCCTAGCGGCGAGAGGTGGTACGTGCGCACTTATCAAAGAAGAATGCTGTGCTTTTATTCCTGACAATCGTCATGAGATAAATAACCACCTAGAGGTAATTCAGCAAGTATCAGCCATGACTGAACCAGGCCCAAACCCACTGACGGACTTTTTCCAGAATCTATTTGGGGGTGGGGTTCCATCCTAATGAATATTCTGATTGCCATTTGTGTGGGTATACTCCTAATAGGAGCATGTGTTTGCTGTGGAAGTCCCTGCATGAAAAGATTAATCAAAGATTTTGTTGATGTATCTGTTACTGAAACTTTCTACCAAGATATCGAAATTGAAAGATTGATCTCAGATGACGCTTTTTCTGAAGTATAGATTGGATGACTCACCTAGCTGAAAATCCTGAGTGGAAAAGGCTAGGAGATGAAATGACACTATGCATACTTCAAAATAGAATAAAAAGTATTAATAGGGGGAAAATGTTAGAAAAATGTGTATCTGAATACATGAGAAATGCTAGCTTAAAAGCAAAGTAGTATATAATGCGTTTTATTCTATTAATCATATAGTAGTAAAATTAATTCATGTCTAAATGTGAAGGAGTTTTGAAACTGCAGTGTGGCTTGAAGCAAAAGCTGATCTCTGACCCTGGCAGAATGCTGGCTTAGCAAGTTTTAATGTTTATGCTTTTCACAAATGATTATCTGCTGGGTCAGGAAATTAAATGTGTGAAATAATGAAATCTTCTGCTCTTACCTGTTGGAATGATCTGGCCTTGTATATGTGTTACTTAGATAGCACACAGTTGTGTGAGAAAGTATAACAGAGAACAAAGACATACATTAAAAGACTGAAGCTGCTATTGTATTCGAACTGATATGAAACCTTGAACAAGTAACTTTACAGAAAGACATTATGACTGACCAGCTGGATAGCAAGGCCGTATTGTATCTAGAGGAAAAGTTTTTTAAAACATACTGCATCAGCAGATTAAAAGAATAGAGGCTTGTAAGCTAAAGTGATGTAGATGCCCTGTGACATATCACGTCAGTAAGGTGGGGCATAGCTTGAATGTTAAACCTATATAAAAGTGTGTGCTTCCTGTTTCATGTCAGACAAAATTCTGTACTTGTATGTTTTTTTGCCTCCTGGTGTACACTAGTAAACTTTTGAATCTGAACCTCCTGTGTACTGAATTATTAATTTTATTTAACAGACCATGCGCTGGGTGTCTAGGTAAATAATTTGCAAAGATGAATTCATGTGAGCACAACCAGAAGCAGCAATTGAAAACCTTCATCCCTCAGACAGTAGGAAAGTGTCATGTATCACATATCATCTGTTAACAGAGGCACAAAAGGTGCTGTGCATCAGGGACACAATAAGGTATGTGGGAGAACTACATTTACAGATATTCCTTGGCAAAATGCACACCACAAAGGAAATGCATATGTTACTGTATCCCCCAATCTGTATTTCAACTGCAAGTTTGACCACTTAACTACCTCATGAATGAAATGAATGTAATGATGAATGACAAAATAACACTTGATAGCACTTTTGAAAATAATACCATACTCCACAAACTTCTTGTCAGATATATAACAGTGTGTTGCAAGCTTTACGTGTAACCCTGTACTTAAAGAGATGCTGTTAACAGAACATTATGGATTATGAGCATATTCATTAGAATTCAATGAATGACCGAGTTATTCATAACCATACACAAAATAAACATTAATATCAATAAGCAATTATGTAGAAAAGAATACTCAATAATGTGTTAAATACACAAAGATAACAATATAATAATATGTCTCCCCTGTGTGAAGTTAAAAACACAGCATGCCAAAATGTTTCTTTACAGGATGAGCTAACAGGCAGCACATGTTTCTTCTTTACAAGCAGGTACTGCATGTGTGTATCTGTATTCCTGCAGATAACGGAAAAATATTTAAACTTCCAACACTTATTGGCCATTATAATTTAAAGAAATAACAACCATCAACACATAACTGAAAACATATGTTTAAGCAGCCAGACTTTCCTCTTGGCTAAAACAAACATGATTGTGGTATTGTCTGCAACCACTTTGAAGAGGTCAAGAGGGCAAAAAAGGTTCAGAGAGTTGGGTGCCTTGATCATGGCAAGCATCTATTAGAATTGTGTGCGCTTGCATCTGTCCTTGGCATTCAACACCCCTGCACTTTTATCCCTCCCAAAGCTGCTCCTGAAGCAAAGTCCAAAGCATCTGTGTTGACTGACTACTTTGGAGCAGGGAGGGAGATGAGAAAATCTGGATTTAAGGATATCTGTTGTCTCTGCCAAAAGATTTATCTTCTGACAACCCCCTGCACTGGGATTTAAAAAGATAAAAGATGTTGACCAAAGAGATTTAGGATACCACTGTATCTTTCTGTGGAGTTTTGCCAGGGGCATCATGAGAATCATACATGTCTTGACCAAAAATCCTGAGATATTCCCTCATAGTGACCAAAGTCTAAATGGAAAACATTAGAAACTGATCTAAATAATGATCTATTTTTTCCTATGGAACATTTCTTTGAACTGAGGTGATAAGTTGATATCTCAGGACCATAATCCTGTGTGAGGGAGAAAACAAAGACTTTTGACAGCTGTCTTATAATCCCTACTTGTGTAAGAGATCTCTTACCCAAGTGAGAGATTCTTGACACTTTGAAAAAGGCACTGCAAAGATAAGCAAGTTGCATAAATATGAAACATGTGAATACCCTATTACCTGCAATGAGCTATAACTAGAAGTAGACATTTTATGAACATTCTTGGCACAGTGGCTAGTCCAAAGGTTAAGGTGGAGAACTGATAATGTGATCCAGACTTACAAAACCCTACATGTCCCTAATGGCCTCTCTCTCTTCTCATATCTCTCTAGATCACTACAACTCTCATCTCCTCCTGTATATTGTTTTTAATGAATCCATATTTCTGTTCTTTGCATATCATGGAAAAGTCAATTTATTTGTATGTCTTATTTCTGTCTCTTACTATTATGCTACCAAGAATTTATCTGTATGTAAGTCTATGTGTTATTTGTTTTTTTTTGTGTGGAGCTTTTCTCCCCGGGCCTCCGCTGAAAATGGATATGCATCCAGTTGGACTAACCCAGTAAACAAATGTAAAATAAAATAAAATAAAAATAAAAATAAAAACAATAAGAAATGTCTGAGGTATGTGTGAAAAGAGATGTGATGAAAAGCATCTTATAAGTCTAGTGTTACCAGACAACTTGAAAGAGGAAGAAGAGGTAAAAGGTTGTGAAGTGACATCATGTAAAATTAGGGAACTATTACAAACAGGTTTAGGAAAGAAAGAGCCAGAACTGGAAACAGAGTATTTTCTTTCTTTGGCCTTGAGAATATCCTTGAATAAAAACTCTTTCCCACTTGAGAAGAAGAGACTGGTTCTAAAAAGTCTGATCTGTAGGATGAGGAGTGACCCTTAGGAAAGGAGAATTTACTGCCACTGCTATCTGTAACTTTGAGGAATAATATTCAGAACCCATTTGTCTGAAGCAATCCGTTGCCAAAGATAAAAATGGAGATTAAGACTTTCTGGAAGAAAAAGGGGGCCAGGGTGGGAGTGGGTCACAAGGTCTGTTGAACAGTCAATCAGGCATTTTGGAATGTCCTTTGTTTTGAAACATTAGAGACATTTGGAACTCCCTTGCCATTCCTGTTTCAACACCTGTTTACCTGAATTCTCTTGAGACTGTTTATTCTGTTTCCTGCCAAAAATGGAAGAGGAAAAAGAAAATCCTTTGGACAATTTGAAAAAGCAGAGCTGAAAAATCTTGCAGATTCTCAGTATCTGCTTGCCCCTTTCATCACATTTTTTGATCACCTCTGCAGTATCAGGGCCAAATTCTAAATCTCTGTCCATGGGAAAATTTAAAATCTCATTTTTGACATCATCTGGAAGGTCCCGAGAATGTGCCATTCAAACCTCCTTAAAACCGGACAGTGGCAATAGCCCTGGAAAAAGTATCAACAGAGTCATACATACACTGCAAACAGTAAAGCAGTGACTCGTGCAAAAGAAGAAATTAAGTTAAAACAGATTTTTCCTCACAAGAAAAAAACTGCAGATAAAACATTTCTCATGCTTTCACAATTTGTCAGAGGTAACTTTAACATATAAACCTGACAATTCAAAATTCTGAAAATCAAAGTTGCAGAAGTATCCACATTTTCCCATACCTATCAATAACATTCCCATCTTTATCAGAAAGAGTAGGACTGGAATTAACTAAGTGGTTAGCAGCAGTGTAATCAACTAAAGCTACAGCTGCTGGGTCAGGTTTGAGAATGGGGTATAAAAATTTTAAAGAATTAGAAATTTTATACATCCAATCTGCTAGCCGACTAAAAGGAAATTTGCAGGCAGTAACACACACGTCCTCTAAAACTGATATAACAGGAAGAATGTGTGTGGGTTCTGGAAAGCCTTTCTGTAACAACTCATAGTATTTTCTGAGGGACTGAGAATCCTGCATTCTACTACTGAAAGGACTGGCACATTCTAGCTATATAAACCCCACAGGGAGAATCAGAAACCAAACTTTCCTTGGAGTCTTGAGTCAACAATCTGAAGAAAAAAATCCTGAGTCCATCCCTGCATCTTCCTGATCAGGTTCAGAATCAAGAATCTCTTCAGTAAAAGGTAATCCTGTTTTTCTTTTACCAGAAACTACTTTGCCAGAAGGATCTATAGCATGAATTAAACCTTGAGCCAGGCCCAATAAAATATTCATGGCTAAAGAAATTTAAGGAGGAGTGGATACATGCATGGTTTTCTGTTTCCTTTTGACAGGATGAATGTGGCAAACCATGTTACTAATGGCAGCAGCTGCTTTCCAAGGGATAGGCACAGCATTCTAGCACAACAGGGGAACCTTGTTTGTTCCCCCTTCCATGACCAACAAGCGAGGCTCTCCCTTGCCCATTGAGGGGACTCCAGCAACTGCAGAGGCTGTGGCTTATCCCTAGCCCATAGTAGTAGTAGGTACTACACAAGAAGGATCCAGGGTAAAAGATGAGTGGTCACAGTTAAAACAAATAGCCACAGCAGAGTCACCTACCAATGACTGAGGCAACTTGCTAGCCTGATGTGGTGACAAAAGCTGTTTGCTTAACTTTTTCTTTTTGTGGCTGGAAGAAGGACTGACCATGTGACCGACAGTCTGTTCCATGGTCAAACTGAAAATAGTGCCTTTTACATGAGAAAGACAAGCAGATAATGCCAATAAAACTACCAGCCCACAAAAATTGCTTTTTAACATAAAAACACTGTAAAAAGCATTTCTAAACATTATGCCAGTGTCGCTAAGGAAAAAATAAACACAGTTTCTCCACAGAAAATATGTTTTCAGTCAATTAACTGAAAGGAAGGAGCTGCATTTAAAAGTTTATTATAGTCTTGAGCCCAACAATTGTACCTTTAAAATAACATTCCTGAAGGGGAAAATAATAAAACTATAAATTTAACAAAAATAATGGAAGTTTTTTTTTTTTTATCTCCAAAGGGAATATATCTGCCCACCAAAGGAAATCACAAGCTGACCATCGATCCTCAAAATCCTCAGAGGACCATACTTTTTAGAAGCACCCAAACTTGCCTTTTAGACAGCTCATCTCAAGCTGCTTGAGAGATGATGTGTATGGAAGGTACACTGAAGCTTTGGAAGCTGGCAGGTCATTATATCTCTTATACCTTTGGCAGAATACAACCCACATAGCTGGGGCTACTGCAGTAGTGATCTGTATGTTGAGCATATAGAAGTTCTGGTGTGGCATGTTGATATAATTCCCTTGTTTGTAGACTGATGTTTTTGTATACAGTCAGGGGTTCAATTACAGCTGTAGATCAGATTATTATTCATGACACTTCATATTTCTATGATATAGTTAACTGCAAACATCTGTATTTCTCTCTATTTACATAATTTCATTAATATAACATCTGAATAGTGCAGCAAGACATTATTTGCAAAAAGAAAACTGCAGCCCCAACAGGGATACTTAGTAAATCAACCTTATCCTGCTTATGTGTGAATCCTGTTTGCACTCCTCTACCCCCTCGTTTTCCCTATAGCAAGCACCTTACTGTCCAGAGCATGACAGTTTAATAATGAGGTGTTAAATAAAAGTGAAACACCGTGCAAATGGTCTACATGTCTCACAAAAAATATTGTTGCTATTTCTCTCTCCATCTGCCTCTGTCTCTCTCTTTCTCTCTCTGTTGACCCCTTCTGCTTTAGTATGTTGTCACTGTTTAACTGTGCTATTTAACTGCTGCAAAGTAGTAGTTCCTTTGTGTCATGATGAGATGCTGCTCCCATCTACAGAAAGATTTTTTTGACTACCTTCAAGGGTTCTAATCCAGGTATTAGCTAAGCATTCCTGACTGTTTTTAGTACGCTATTTTATGTGCAGCTGCTGCATACTCAAGCAATAATTACCAACAGGGTGTGTATTACTGTGTAAGGAATGCATGCCCCCCGTTGTGTTCTGAGGTTCAACACCCTCAAGCATCAGGACTCTACAACCCAGGAGGGCTATTTACACAGTAGCACAGTAATGTAAGGCATTATTGCACTTAAAGAATGGACTGTCTGTAAAAATGCATTTTACTTATTTTTTTTATTACTATAATATTATTATTATTTTATATTTTGACGTAAAATAGTTCCTCCACTTAATGTTTCAAACTTGCTGTAGTATATGTAGAGAAAGTATTTTAGAAACAAAAAGTAAGTTGTTCAAAAAACATCCAGATATTTACCTCATTTTTAGTGCCTTAAACATAAAATTTGTCGTTTGTTGGCAATCATTGGGGACTGAAGTCACTGAATAATGACATACATTTGAGTTTCAAACTATTTCCTTCTGAAAATGCACACTAAAACAAATCCTTTTATTCTAGCAACTTTTTAATTTAATAATGTTTATGATCTGTTCCTATTTAGCCTTTGTTCCTTCTTTATTTTAGGCTTTATCCAGATTTCTTAAGCTAAGAAGTGGAGAGGTATGCATACCGTTTAACTACTGCTGCCACTGCTCAATCGGTCTCACTCTGTCTCTCACACAAACACACTTCCGCTTTCATGCACAAAAGCACACATGCACTCACACACAGACAGCAACATAAACACAAATACACATACTTTTTTTTAGATGTGTTTTTTTTTTATTTTACACTCTCTAAACAGCAAATGAGCTGCTTGGCAAATTTAAAATAATGGCTGAATCAGTCTCACTCTCACTTTCATGCACACATACACTCACACATGCACACTTTACTATTTTCTTTTTTTTTAATTTTACATTTGCTGAACAGCAAAAGTGCAATTTCCCAAGCTCAAAATAATGGTGGCTGTTAGCATCATTACAGTCTGACCTCCACAGCAGGTTAATATGCTGCTGCAAAGTGGTGGACTTGTTTTTCATTGGACATTACCTGTACACTAACACCCTGCTGAACAGCTTCCCTTCTCCATTCAGAGTAGCTATGTACAGGTCGCCCATTCTCTAAATATTGTTATGAGACAGCATTATCCTGCTTCTGTCATAAGCTACTTTGTTCCTGCCTCTCGCTCCTGCTGTCTGTGTATCTTCTCCCTTCTATATCATTGGTCTTCTACCACAATGTCTGATGACGAGCACAAACTGCAGCTCAGAGTAAATGTAAATGCATAAGTTATGTACACAGGTTATGGCAAAATGTTGCTAGTTTTGCCTTAATTTGCTTTCATACCTCTCAAACTCTTTGAAGCGAGAAATCTGGACAAAGCCTAAAATAATGGGGGGGCAAAGGCCCCAAAATAGGGACATATTTTAAATATTGCTCTTATAAACATAGACAGTTGCTAGAATGACAGGATTTGTGTTAGCATTCATTTTCTGAAGGATATGAAGTCAGAAACTCAAACATATGTCCTTCAGTGGCTTCAATCTTTAGTAACTTGCCAAAAAAACACACATTTTATGAGTATCAGACCAAAAACATGAGGCAAAAATCTGGACATTCTGCAAAATCTGGACAGTAGAGAGCTATGATTGTATTTCTCTAGTGCCCTTTGCTCTGCTGTGCTTAGTTATGTATAGCCTGTTTAATCTACTTTACAAAAAACTGAAGAGATGAATGACAGCTTACAGTTGTAATGAAGATGAATGCATACATTCTCATTTTCTGTAACCTGATATCACATGGAAACTTTGAAAAGTATGACTTTCTATGTTGTGTGTTTAGATAATACTCAGGTGCTAATTTTTTTCATGGAATGATCTCAAGGTTCAAATCCAAATGTATGCAATAAAGTTTCTGAATGTTTTTATGACTCTGTAGTTGTACATGCTGGCTACACCTTTCCTTAATACACCATTATCCTGCTGCTATATTAATATCCCTGACCCCTGTTGTGAGACCTGTCTTGTACAGATCTTGCCTGAATAATTATGCTGATAAAGCAACCAATAACAAAGCAGAAATATATGCAGAAATGACACATACAGTAATGTGTTATTAATTGTATATTCCTGTCACCAACTGTCCACCTCTTCCCATCACTTCTGTGTCATACAGTGAACCTGTTTGATTCAAAAATATTTCCGGAAACCAAGTTTCCCCCAGCAATAACATGTCTGGTCCCTCATGTGCTTCATAATACACCTACAGTATAGCATTCTTATAAGGATTGACTAAATGCAGCTGTCATGACAAATGTGAAGTCATGAAACATGACCATTCCACATATGTTAGACATATGTGTCCTGTATTCTAGCAAGTTCACATGTGGTTGTATGTGCATAATGTTTCTTTGAGTGAAAGTCAGCAAACAGCACCACAGACTACAGCTAATTTCCCTTCTAAGTTCAACACCTCAAGATACGATTATACACGCACTAATATTTTGCCATCAGCGGCGCAAATGTGCTTGGTAGCTCTGCTGCTCTGGTAGGGAGTAAAAAGAAGCACAACAAATACTTCTTTAAATTGTAGAATGTTTGCATGTCCGTACTAAGTATCTAAATTTCAGAGTGATGTTGACTCAGTTAATTCAGTTGGTTAATGTATGTCTGTTTTCCAATGGTTACAGTCACAGCTGTGTTACAATGTTGGTTAACCTATTCATACATAATCCATCACTGTTATTCTGCAGTGCACTGTCATATGTAAGAAGTGTATGTTTGTCTTGTCAATGCATGTTGTGCAAGCATGAGACAAGACAACTGTGAAATCATCCTGAAGTGAAGTGGCAGGAAAATCTCATTCATAATCCACTGGATTACACCTGTGATTTTCTTTGGCATCCCATACTGTGAAATGGGTACAAGTCACTCACTGTAGCATAGCATCCATCCATATATCTATCCATCCATCCATCCATCCATCCATCCATAATCCCCTTTTCCCATTTTTTTGCACATGGGGTTGGAGTGTCACTTTATTAGTGATAATCATATAGAGCCAATATTTACACTGCATAAAGAACAGTATATAAATCTTAGTAGAGGAATATGTTATTACATGGGACAATTACAGTGCAGCTATGTTGTCCTGAGCATGCAAATGCAGTTGTTCCAAAACCTGTGATGCACAGTACCATCTGGTCCAAACAGTAGATGTTTACCAATTACTGCTGTGCCTTTCCACATCATTAAATTCAGACATCTCCTGTGGTGCTTGTGAATAATGCTGTGCTCCCAAGATTGTGTAAATAGATAGGTAGGCACTTCAATATTCAAGGTGGGAAGCATGTGTATGGGGTGGAAAAGTGACATGTAAGTAACATTTGGTGCTGTGTCCACTTATCCTTAGGAGAATAACTTTAACTTTACACATGGTTCCCTTATCCTATGTTTAACAGAAACATCCTCTCTGCAACACACTAAAGAGGTCATCCTGTTAGAAGTCATACCTCTCAACTGTCCCTGATTTTCAGGGATGTCCCTGATTTAGACTCCAAAATTTAACTCTGCCCCTCATAATCCCTCCTAAAACTGGTGACTCTTGGAGGAAAGGTGGTGAATTACACTCAATAAATAATTGCAGTAAGTAAGAGTTATAGATTTATTTTATTTCACAAAATATATAGTAATTAACATTTTTTATTCTGCCAATGTCTCAAGTTAATACTATTAATATTTTACAAATGTTCCTAATTGTTCCTGATTTTTTTCTGGGCTTGTCCCTGATTCTGTTGAAATATGCCCCTGATTATTTGAGAGCTATGTTAGAAGGGCACTCCATCCTCTTAAGAATCAGACATCCCCTGTGGTGCTTGTGAATAATACTGTGCTCTTTAGACTTTTTAACTAGATATCTGGAAGATTCCATGCTCAATGTATAGAAACTTGTGTGTAACACTTGGTGCTGTGTCCACTTCCCCTGAGGAAAATACATTTCACTTTGCACACAGCTCCCTTATCCCACTTTTAACAGAAACATTGTCTTCAACACACTGATGAGGTCATCCTATCAAAAATGCTCTCTATCTCCTCCAATACTCAGCTTTGTGTAACGTTTGTTGCTATGTCCCCTTCCTCTGAGGAAAATGCATTTAACTCTCCACACGGTTCCCTTATCCCACTTTTAGCAGAAACATCCTTCTGCAACACTCTCATGATGTAATCATGTGAAAAATGTGCTCTCTTAACCCCCTTACGAGTCAGACATCTCCTGTGGTGCTTGTGAATAATACTGTGCTCTCTAGATTGTGAAAATAGATAGGTAAGAGGATCAAATGTACTGTGGGAAATGTGTGTTTGATTGGTGGGTATGTATAAAGTCAGGTGAGTATGTTCTCTAAGACAGCTGTGCTTAATCAACTTCCACTCTGGAAAAACATTTTAAACTGCTAGATGACTTCACCTTCCCCCAATCCCATCTTTCACAGCATCTTCTCTGCAACACACTGATAAGGTAATCCTTTCTAAAGTACACTCTCATTATGGAAGTCAGATTTCTCCTGTGCTGCTTGCAGTTCATGCAATGATTTTAGAGTATGCAACTAGTTAGGTAGGTGGTTTAAATGCAGCACTGTAACATTCTACTCAAGTGACATATTTTGCCAAGAACCATCATCCAATATCAGTGTACTGAGTTTTATCCATAGCAGTGTTTCTACAATAAAGTGGTGATGACATCCCCTTAAATAAATATGTTGTATGTCTCACTTATAACAGATTTTTATCACAGCACGTGTTTAATGCAGTGACTTGCAGATTATGTAACTGAACAGAACATTTGAGTGTCACAGTGGTGAACTTGTCTATGTGGGTCTGTAAAGTCAGGTAGGTATAATGTCCACAACAACTGAAAAAAAATCCACTTCCATATGGAGGAACCTTTAGGCAGGTAGATGAGTCCCCCATCCCTTTATCTGACTTTTCATAACAACATCTATGCAACATACTGATGAGGCCTTCCTTTCTAAAGTACACTCTCATGCTAAACTTCTCCTGTGTTTCTTACATTTCATGCACTATTCTCTAAAATGTGTAACTAGATAGATATGAGGTTTGATTGCAGTAGTAAGTGTGTGTGTGTGTGTGTGTGTGTGTGTGTGTGTGTGTGTGTGTGTGTGTGTGTGTGTGTGAGACTATAAATGGATTCAGAATTAGCTTACACACAATTGTAGTGGCAACATTTATAACCCCAGATGGCTGTGAATGTCATTTCAATACACACATCTTTGTGGAAATACACTGCTGATGTCATCCCTTTATATATGCTGTATGCCTCCCTTGTACTCAGAATTCTGCTGTGGTGTTGGCTGTTGATACTGTGCTCTATAGATTGCAGTTCAAGTCCATCCTTACTTAGTGTGATTGTGATTGCTGTAATATAGTCGGCCACCTCACAATCATCATTATGCAGACTTCCACTTATAAGATATATTTTTAGTTTCACAGTGTTAAACCAGAAATTTCTAGTGTTTCCAAAAAACACATTTTTGGTAACACAATGATTACATACTACTTACATAACTGCAGTATTCCACAGTTATAGTTTGACTTCTCCTGTGGTGTGTGACCTTGATACTGTGCTTTGTAGCTTGAGTACATACATAGGTAGGAGGTTGGAGACAGCTGTGAGTTATGTCTTTCACTCTCATACTGCATAGACTGCTGTTGAAATACATATATAATGTGTAGCTGTGCAGTGTTATTATGCCCTTCTACCACTATTAGCTTAAACGTGCAGCTAATAAACAATGGTTATGTCATCTATTCATCTGGGAACTGTCACAGTTGTATATCTATCTTGTGTGATGCTTGTAATTCAAACACTAATCTCTAGCTTGTGATCATAGGTAGTTCATAGGTTCATAGGTAGGTACTAGGCTATTGGCCCCAAGGCCTACATAAACCTAGCCAAAAAGGTACCCTGGCTTTCGCCACCCAAGACAATTATTTTCCTGTGCCCCTGTCGAGCAGAGCCACAGAGGTGATCCCCAGGGTGAATTTCTTATTTCCCATCCAATCATCAAGATTTTTCTTGAAGAGTGCTAATGAGGAGCTTCGTTTGATATAGAGAGGTAGTTTGTTCCAGAGTATGGGAAGTCTCTGGGACAGGACTCTACACTTCCACCATGTTCTGTTTATTTTGGTGACAAGGTTTAGGTCCCTAGAGCGTGTAGCTCGGAGGGATTGGGATTTTTTTGTAAGTGGAGCATGTCCAACAATTCTCAGTTTGACATAGCTTTGTATGTTAGGCAGAGATTGCCTCTGAGTAGGCGATATGCAATGGAGTAAAGCTGGAGTTTTTTGAGATGGTCTGTGAAGAACATCTGTTTGAGGCCAGTAATCCTCTTTGTGAGGTATTTCTGTTGCCTTTCCAGTTGTTATACATGTCTTGTGATGTACATACCAAAAGGGGCATTGTACTCTATAATGGGTCTAATGAGTGACGAGTAGAGGGGAACAATGACTTCTTTTTTCTGGATGAGAAACCTTTTGTGATGAGGTGTGCCATGTAGAAGGATTTTGTGACTACTGTGGTGATGTAATTATAAAAGGAGAGACTACTGTCCACCTGTGTCCCAAGGTCTCTTATCACACATTCGGTGTTAAGTAGATGACCATCTATGTGGTAGCTCATGGGTACAGAGTTTTTACCAAAGGGGATAACAATGCACTTTTTGGCATTGAGCTTGAGGCTATGGCTTTGACACCAGGCATTTGTCTAAGTGAGTCCCTTTTGTAGGATGTCCACATCGTTAAGAGTTTTGATTATGGCTCCTAGTTTGCAGTCATCTCTGAACTTTGTTAGTCAAAGACCATCTTTGTTAGCCTGTACTTCAGAAAAGTAGATGCCAAACAGGAGAGAACTCAGGACTGAACCCTGTGGTACTCCACTTATCACTGGTCTGAAGTCGGATTTAGAGTCTGCCTCTTTCACAGTGTGGGTTCTGTCAGTGAGCCAGTTGGCAACCCATCTTGTGCCATAGGGATTTATACCTAGTTTAGTGAGTTTATCTATAATTCCAGAGTGGGGGATGGTATTAAAAGACTTGGAGAGATCTAGATAGGCTGTGTGAACCACCTTACCCTCGTCTACAGCTTTGGTGACTGCTTCAAAGAAGTCTATGAGGTTTAGGAGACATGATCTGCCCTTTACAAATGCAAACTGGGTGCGGTCCAGAGTTTGGAGATTACCAGTGTCTTTGCTTATAAGTTCCATGATGATATGTTCCATGGCCTTGCAGACCAGGCTCATTAGGCTAATGGGGTGGTAGTTCACAAGGTCCATGGTGGCTCCCCCTTTGTTGTTGTGCACCACTCAGTGGGCACAAAGCCTGAGGTGAGGCTATGACTGAACATGGTGCTTAGGTGGGGTGCCAGTTCATTCTGTAGTTCATGTAGAAAGCCGACTGGGATGTTGTCAGATCCCATGGATGCTGTGTTCTTGGCTTTGGAGAGTGTGGTTTTACCTGTGCAGCCATGATTACAGGAACTTTGCATTCGTCTGGTATAGAGATGGGTACTTTAGGGGGTGAGAGGGGGTAAAGTTAGCACTGAACCTATCTGCCAGGATGTTAGCAATATCAGTTGGTTCCATATATTTAATGCCATTGTGCTGTAACTCAGAGCAGATCTGAGTGTTGCCATTGAGATTCTTGACATAGTTTCATAGGTTGGTACTAGGCTATCGGCCCTTGGGCCTATACAAGCCTAGCCATAACAATTCCTTGGCTATTTCTTCCTAGAATATTTACTTCTCTGGTCCCCTGTCTAGCAGGGCAACTAACATGATCCCTAGGATGAATTTCCTATCTCCCATCCAATCATCAAGGTTCCTTTTGAAGAGGGCCAAAGAGGATTGACATATATGGGCAGTCTATTCCAGAATATGGGGAGTCTCTGTGTCAGTAACCTACCCCTGCAACATGTTTTGTTCATTGTGATGACCAGGTTTAGATCCCTGGAGCGTGTGGCTCTGAGGGATGGGATTTCTTTAAGTGTAGCATCTCTGACAGCTCTGGGTTTGGCATGGCCTTGTATGTTAAGCAGAGATTGCCCCTGAGTAGGTGATATGTGGCAGAGTATAGCTAGAGTTTTTTTAGACGGTCAGCATAGGGCATCTGCTTTAGGCCTGTGATTCTTTTAGTAAAGTATTTCTGTGGCCTTTCCAGTTGTTGCAGATGTCTTGTGAGGTACATACCAAACAGGGAGTTGTACTCTATAATGGGTCTAATGAGGGATGAATACTGTTGGACAATGACCTCCTTTTTTTTGGATGAAAAGCCCTTAGTGATGAGGTGTGCCAAATAGAAGGATTTCCTAACTGTTGTTGCGATGTGGTTATCAAATTTGAGAACACTATCCACCTGTGTCCCTAAGTTCCTTATCACACTTTTGGTCTTTAGTGTATTGCCACAAGTGTTAATTCACAGGTACATGGTTTTTCCCAAAGAGGATAACTCTACATTTCTTGGCATGGAGCTTGAGCCCATGGCTTTGGCACCAAGCATCTGTTTCTGTAAGGCCCTTTTGTAGAATATCCACATCATTTGGGGATTCAATAATGGCTCCCAGTCTGCAGTCATCTGCCAACTTTGTTAGCCAGAGTACCTTATTCCTGGCCTGGACTTCAGAGAAGTAGATGCCAAACAAGACCGGTCCCAGGACTGAACCCTGAGGTACTCCACTTGTCACTTGTCTGCAGCTGGATTTTGAGTCAGCTACTTTTACAGTGTGGGTTTTGTCAGTAAGCCAGTTGGCAACCCATCGAGGGATGTAGGGATTAATTCCCAGTTCAGTAAGTTTATCTATGATTCCAGAGTGGAGGGTGGTGTTAAAGGCCTTGGTGATGTCCAGATAGGCTGTGTGGACCACCTTACCCTCATCCACGGCTCTGGAGACTGATTCAAAGAAGTCAATCAGGTTGAGGAGACAAGATCAGTCCTTTACAAAATCAAACTTGGTGGGGTCCAGTGTTTGATGGCTGCCAGTGTTTTTGTTCCATGATAATGCATTCCATGGCCTTGCAGTTCAAGCTCTTCAGACTGATAGGATGATAGTTCTCAGGATCCAAGGTGGATCCCCTTGTGGAGTGGCATAACTGTAAATGTGTGCCACTCATTGGGCATATAGCCTGAGGTGAGGCTATGATTAAACATGACACTTAGTTGAGATGCCAGTTAATTTTGTAGTTCATGTAGCACACAGCCCAGGATGTTGTCTGGTCTCATGGATACTGTATTCTTGGCTTTGGAGAGTGCATTTTTTTACCTGTGTGACCATGATTACCGGTATTTGGCAATCTTTTGGTATTGAGATGGGCCATTTAGGGGGTGAGAGGGGGGTGAAGTTGGCACTGAATCGATCTGACAGGATATTAGCAATATCCTTGGGATCAGTATATTTAATGCCATTCTGTTGTAGCACAGAGCAGATCTGAGCATTGCCATTTAGATTCTTGACATAACTATAGAATGCCTTGTGGTTGCCCTTGGAATCTTTGGCAATTTTATATTCATAACTAGCTTTGGAGGAATTTATGAGGGATTTCAGCTTCTTACTGAGGCTGGTAAGGAAGTTTTTTGCATCCTGGGATTTTCCTCTTTTCTGCAACAGTTTCTTCCTTCTGTTGTATAGTTTGTTAATGGCAGGGGACTACCAGATTGGCTTCCTTTTTGGAGGAGAGCATCTTGGTTCTGTTTGGAATATCATGATTCATGCACGAGTGGATGTGCTCGAACAGTGCCTTAGTGTAAGATTCAGCAGTCGAACTTTCAGTTCCCATCTGCATGGGTGTTATGAAGTTTGTCACTTCTGACTTGAGTAGCATGAAGTTGGCTTTGGAGAAGTTTTGTTATGGAGGTTTCTCTACTGGGGGGTGGGGGTAGGATGTGGATGTCAAGGGTGATTAGCTTATGGTCAGACCTTACCAACAAGGGGGTGACCACTGGTGTGGAGCATTGATCTCCCATGTTGGTAATGGCCAGGTCTAGGATATTTGAGCCCCTGGTGGGACAATGGATTAGTTGATCCAGGGTGTTGGAAATTATGAAGTCCAAGAACCGTTGGACAAAGGTGTTGGTACCCGAGCAGTGTTCCCAATTAATGGCAGGGTAGTTGAAATCACCCAGTATTATAATGTTTGGTTGTATCTTAATATTTTTCAGTATGTTTAGAAAGGTGTAGTGAGAATCTTGGGGAATGGTGGGGGATCTGTAGCAGGCTGCAATTTGGATTGCAGTCTTACCTAGTGTTGGTTGCACCTGTAGAATTTCAGATGCATTGTGTTGGCCAACTAGCCTGGAGGTGTGAATATCCTTGGTGAATATGGACATTCCTCTGCCTTTAGTGTTTCGGTCCTGGTTTGCTGGCCGAAAAGTGTGGTAAGAGTTGTAGCCTAGTATTGCCAGGGGGTGCTCTCTGGAACTTTGAACCAGGTCTCAGTTACTGCACAGATTTCAATGTTCTTCATTTTTAGGAGTGCCTCGAGAGAGTGCATTTTGAGGTTTAGACTTCTAGCATTGAGTAGTATTACCTTCAGATTTTGCATGCTTATATCTGTTATGGTGATGGTTTTGTCCTTTGAGCCTTGCCTAAAAAAGGCACAATAGGGGTGGCAAGAACCTTAGCCAGTAAACTGAATCCCAGGGGCGACAGGTGCAGACCATCTCTGGTAAAGCATTGTGGTTTGTCGATCATGTCATCCCAGGAAGACAGATACTGAATCCACTTTGAATGACACAAGAAACTTAGCCAATTGTTGAAGTCAGTCATTTTGTCCTTATACTGCTGTATCATTCTTGGTGAAGGCAGGATGCTACTGAGGCTAGGGTCATACCTGCCTGGGCCACATGATCTGAGAGCTCTTCCATGTCTCTTTTCATGTAGCCCAGGGAGGTACGTCTCAAGTCATTCAATCCAACATGGACAATGACAGAGTCATATTTGTACTTGTTGTGGAGTGACTTGAGTGCATGCATTATGTGTCAGATCCTGGCACCCGACGGGCAGCTGACAGTAATTTTCTCCTTGTTCAGCCTGGTGAGTGGAACATTAGTGTGCCTGACTATAGAGTCACCTATGACTAAAGTTTTAGGTACATTGTCTTGCCTTAGGGGCTGTTGTTTGGTGGCACACTGGTGTTTTGAGCTATGTGTCACTTTGATTGTAATTGGTGTTTGTTTGCAGTTCGGCTTCAGAGGTCTTTGTTGCTTGGGTAGGTTAATGTTAAGGGCCTCCGCATAAGTGGGTTTAGTGTTACTATGTGTGGATGTTGATGGCATGAGTTTTGAAGGGCTATGTGTTGCTTGAGGTGTAGTGCAGGTGTTAAACTTCTCCTCTTGACTGTCTAGCACAATCTTGGCTGGAGAGAGCTTTGCTTCCAGTTTGTCTATGTAAGTGCATCTCTCGCAGGTTGTAGTGCTGGATGGTAGGAGGAGAGGGTTGTCTGTGTACATGAGGCAATTTCTGCATTGCCCCAGTATTCCCAGATTCACCAGGTGGACAGGAGAATTCATCAGAAGCTGACCCTTGGACATGTCTGGTCTTGTGGTTGTCTTTAGAATCAGTGGCAATTTTGTTTTCGTAACTAGCTTTGGAGGATTTTATGAGGGATCTCAGCTTCTTACTGAGGCAGACCAGGGAGTTCCTTCAATCATGGGATTTTACTCTTTTTTTGCAACAGTTTCTTTCTTCTGTTGTAGAGTTTGTTTATAGCAAGGGACCACCAGACTGACTTCCTTTTTTTGGAGGATAGCATCTTGGCTCTGTTAGGGATAGCACGATCCATGCACTCGTGTAAGTGCTTATAAAGTGCATTTGTGTAGGATTCAGCAGTTGTACCTCTATTGTCCGTCTGCCAAGGTGTCATGAAGTTTGCCATTTCTGTCTTAAGAAGTGGAGAAATTTTGTTATGGTGGTTTCCCTAACTGGGGGGTGGGGGCATGATGTGGATGTCTAGGGTGATTAGCTTGTGGTCATATCTGACCAATGAGAAATTAACCTCTGGTGTGGAACACTGGTTGCCCATGTTGATAATGACCAAGTCTAGGATATTGCTGCCCCTGGTGGGAGCGTGGATAATTTGATCCAAGGCACTGGAGTTTATGAATTCCAAAAATGTTGAGCAAAAGAGTTGGTACATGAGTAGTTTTCCCAGTTAATGGTGGGGTAGTTGAAATCGCCCATTAGGAGGGTGTTGGGTTGTACCCCAATATTTTCCAGTGTATCAAGAAATGAGGAGTGGGAATCCTGGGGCATGATGAGGGATCTGTAGCAAGTTACAATTTGGATTGCAGTCTTGCCCAGAGTTAGTTGCACTTGGATAATCTCGGATGCATTATGCTGAGCAGCTAGCCTGGAGGTGTGGATATCCTTAATGAATATGAGCACGACTCTGCCTTTAGTGTTTCGGTCCAGGTTAGGTGGATGAAAGGTGTGGTATGAATTATTGCCTGGTAATGCAGGGGTGATCTCTGGAGCCTTGAACCAGATCTCTGTCACTGCACAGATGTCGATGTTCTCCATTTTAAGGAGTGCCTCAAGTGAATGCATTCTGAGGTTTAGACTTCTGTCACTGAGTAGCTTTACCCTCAGATTTTGCTTGCTTGTACCTGTTACAGTGGTGAATTTGTCATTGGAACCTTGCCTAAAAAAGGCACTATAGGGGTGGCAAGAGCCTTAGCCAGTATCCAGAATCCCAAGGGTGACAGGTACAGGCCATCTATAGCAAAGCATTGTGGTCAGTCAGTCATGTCATCCCAGGCAGACAGATGCTGGATTCCCTTAGAATGACACCAGAAGCTTAGCCAATTGTTGAAGTCAATTGCTTTGTCCTTGTACTTTGGTATCATTCTGGGTGATGGCAGGATGTTACTCAGGGCTAGGGTCATACCTGCCTGGGCTACAAGATCAAAGAGCTCCTCCATGTCTTTTTTCATGTAGTCCAGGCAGGTACGTCTCATGTCATTCACACCAACATGGACAATGACAGAGTCATATTTGTACTTGTTGTGGCGTGACCTGAGTGCATGCGTTATGTGGCGTATCCTGGCACCCGACATGTAGCTGACAGTAACTTTCTCATTGTTTAGCCTAGTGAGTGGAACATCAGTGTGCCTGACTATAGAGTCACTTATTCTACAAAAGGCCTTACAGAAAGTATTCTACAAAAGGGCCTTACAGAAACAGATGCTTGGTGCCAGAGCCATGGGCCCAAGCTTAATGCCAAGAAATGAATACTTATCCCCTTTGGGAAAAACATGTACCCATGAATTACTACATAGGTGGCAGTACACAAAACACCAAAAGTGTGATGAGAGACTTAGGGACACAGGTGGACAGTGGTCTTATCTTCGATAAACACATCACCACAACAGTCAGGAAATCCTTCTATGTGGCACGCCTCATCACTAAGGGCTTTTCATCCATGAAAAAGGAGGTCATTGTTCCACTGTACTCATCCCTCATTAGACCCATTATAGAGTATAACGCCCTGTTTGGTATGTACCTCACAAGACATCTGCAACAGCTGGAAAGGCCACAGAAATACATCACTAAAAGAATCACAGGCCTAAAGCAGATGCCATATGCTGACCATCTAAGAAAAACCCAGCTATACTCTGTGGCATATCGTCTACTCAGAGGTGATCTCTTCTTAACATACAAGGCCATGTCAAACCCTGAGCTGTTGGACATGTTCCACTTAAAGAAATCCCAATCCCTCAGAGCCACACTCTCCAGGGATCTAAACTTTGTCATCACAATGAGCAAAACATGCTAGAGGGAAAGGTTCCTGACCCAGAGATTCCCCATACTCTGGAATAGACTGCCCATACATGTCAAGCAGAGTGCCTTCTTGGCCCTCTTCAAAAGGAACCAAGGAACCATGATGATTGGATGGGAGATAGGAAATTCACCCCAGGGATCATGTCAGTCACCCTGCTAGACAGGGGTCCAGGGAAGTAAATATTGTGGGAAGAAATATCCAAGGAATTGTTATGGCTAGGCTTGTATATGCCCTAGGGCCAATAGCCTAGTACCAGTCAATGAACCTATGAACCTATGAGTGTTGGGTCCGTTGTTATGCCTCATGGGCTGTGGTTGATTGGCATACTGAGTTTGTGGGCTATGTATCATTTGGGTTGTGTTGGGGAATGGAGGTTGCTTGCGTTTCTGCTTTAGAGGACTCTGTTGCTTGAGTAGATTTTTATTGAAAACCTCTGCAAATGTAGGTGTGTGTTTTGTGTTGCTATCTGTGTGTTTTGGTGGTGTAGGTTTTGAGGGACTATGTGATGAGTGTAGTGTAGTGCAAGTGTTTACCTTCTCCTCTTGACTATCTAGTCCAATCTTTGGTGAAGAGAGTTTTGCTTCCAGTTTGGCTATATAAGTGCATCTCTCACAGGTTGTAGTGTCGGGTGGTAGGAGGAGAGGGTTGTCTGTGTACATGAGTCAATTGCTGCATTGCCCCAAGATGCCCAGATTCATAAGGTAGACAGGAGAAAACACAGGATGCTGACCCTTAGACATGCCTGGATAGGTGCTTATTTATTAAGTACTAAAAACTGTTTTCCTCTAGACAAGTGAGGAAAGTTGAGTGCTATAGTAGTTTGTAGCTTATTTAGTGCTTACAACAAGTTCTGAACAAGTGCTGAGCTCAAAGAAGCAGATTTGAGTGCTAAAACTAAAATAAAATGGCTAGTTCTAAGGGAAAATTTGAGGAGCAGACTTTATGGTGCCGGGAATAGTTTGACCCTAGCTAAGCGGCAATGCATAAAGTGTATATATATATATATATATATATATATAGATATAGATATATATATATATGCATATTTTAATATAACAGTAGCAAATGAGCAAACTAAATTAAACAAATCAAGCAATTAACCAATAAAAAGCTAAAAACTGAGCCCTGTTCCAACAGTCTTTGATCAGACAAGTTCTAACTGCACACTCCTGCCACTAGGGTGCAGGGGAACCTTCTCCAAAAAAGATGGCCTGGATTAGTGCTCATGTTATACAAACAAAGCTAGATTCAGCATGCCTGAATCTAGTCAATGCTACAGCAAACAAGGCACTCCAATTTCAGAAAGAGACAGTTCAATTAAGCAGGCACAATAATCCTTTAACTAGAAATTCACAGCTCAGAAGAGCAGAATCTAGCCTCTCCTCCCACAAGAGTGCAGACCACAAACCATCTTAATGAAAAACAACAGGTCTGAAGCCCAAGTGCTTAAACCAAAAGGCTTAGAATAACAGTTACACTTTAATCCTGCTACTACCAAGCAGTAATAAATGCAGCAGAATAAATACAACTGAGTACTTTTAAGAAGATGCAAAAGCAAAATAAAGTGCAATTGTTTTTTTAGTAAAGTGCAAGGACAGAGGAAGGAGGAGCAGAAGAAAAATTCAAGGTTAAGAACCTAAGTGGGATGGCCTTTTCAAAAGTTCTCTCTGTATTAATTATAGTGAACACCAGACTGGGAGGGGTGTCCCAGATCAAATTTACAGTAGGGGCGGGCAACTGCAAAGCCACCAACTATAACAACACTACAAGAATAGGGTGGGAGGTAAAGGAAAAAAACTGTTTCAGGACAGATGTGAAACATAAAACAATGCCAAAAAATATATAAAATAATTCAGTCAGGCAAAAAAAATATTTCAGGCAAAATTAAGACAATGCAAAACTCTGAAAAGTTAAAATGCTAAGAAATATACTTATCAATCAGTGATATATTCCCAGATTGTTTGAGAATCACACTTCAGCCAGAACACCAGGAGTTTCCAACAGTGTATGCAAGAATTTACAAATATAAACTATTTTTAAATCAGCAAGCTTTGAAGCAATCAGATAACACAAAAGCTGTTAGACCAGTTTTATAAACTCCACCACAGGAAATGGGGGGAAGCAGTTTCAGGACAGATGAGAAACATAAAACAGTGCCAGCAAATATATAAAATAATTCAGTCAGGCAAAAAAATAATTCAGTCAGACAAAATTAAGACAATGCAGAACTCTGAAAGGTTAAAATGCTAAGAAATATACTTATCAATTAGCAATATATTCCCAGACTGTTTGAGAATCACACTTCAGCCAGAACACCAGGAGTTTCCAACAGTGTATGCAAGAATTTACAAACAAAAAAATATTTTTAAATCAGCAAGCCTTGAAGCAATTAGATAACACAAAAGCTGTTAGACAAATTTTATAAACTCCACCGCAGGAATGGGGAGAAGCAGTTTCAGGACAGATGAGAAACATAAAACAATGCCAGAAAATATATAAAATAATTCAGTCGGGCAAAAAAATAATTCAGTCAGTCAAAATTAAGACCATGCAGAACTCTGAAAGGTTAAAATGCTAAGAAACATACTTATCAATCAATATATTCCCAGGTTGTTTGAGAATCACACTTCAGCCAGAGCACCAGGAGTTTCCAACAGTATATGCAAGAATTTACAAACAGAAACTATGTTTAAATCAGCAAAATTTGAAGCAATCAGATAACACAAAAGCTGTTAGACCAGTTTTATAAACTCCACCACAGGAATGGGGGGGGGGGCAGTTTCAGGACAGATGAGAAACATAAAACAGTGCCAGAAAATATATAAAATAATTCAGTCAGGCAAAAAAATAATTCAGTCAGGCAAAATTAAGACAATGCTGAACTCTGAAAGGTTAAAATGCTAAGAAATATACTTATCAATCAGTGATATATTTCCAGGTTGTTTGAGAATCACACTTCAGGTAGAACAAAATGCTAAGAAATATACTTATCAATCAGTGATATATTTCCAGGTTGTTTGAGAATCACACTTCAGCCAGAACACCAGGAGTTTCCAACAGTGTATGCAAGAATTTACAAATATAAACTATTTTTAAATCAGCAAGCTTTGAAGCAATCAGATAACACAAAAGCTGTTAGACCAGTTTTATAAACTCCATCACAGGAAATGGGGGGGGGAGCAGTTTCAGGACAGATGAGAAACATAAAACAATGCCAGAAAATATATAAAATAATTCAGTTGGGCAAAAAAATAATTCAGTCAGTCAAAATTAAGACCATGCAGAACTCTGAAAGGTTAAAATGCTAAGAAACATACTTATCAATCAATATATTCCCAGATTGTTTGAGAATCACACTTCAGCCAGAGCACCAGGAGTTTCCAACAGTATATGCAAAAATTTACAAACAGAAACTATGTTTAAATCAGCAAACTTTGAAGCAATCAGATAACACAAAAGCTGTTAGACCAGTTTTATAAACTCCACCACAGGAATGGGGGGAGGGGCAGTTTCAGGACAGATGAGAAACATAAAACAGTGCCAGAAAATATAGAACATAATTCAGTCAGGCAAAAAAATAATTCAGTCAGGCAAAATTAAGACAATGCTGAACTCTGAAAGGTTAAAATGCTAAGAAATATACTTATCAATCAGTGATATATTTCCAGGTTGTTTGAGAATCACACTTCAGGTAGAACAACATGCTAAGAAATATACTTATCAATCAGTGATATATTTCCAGGTTGTTTGAGAATCACACTTCAGCCAGAACATCAGGAGTTTCCAACAGTGTATGCAAGAATTTACAAATATAAACTATTTTTAAATCAGCAAGCTTTGAAGCAATCAGATAACACAAAAGTTGTTAGACCAGTTTTATAAACTCCATCACAGGAAATGGGGGGGGGGGAGTTTCAGGATAGATGAGAAACATAAAACAGTGCCAGAAAATATATAAAATAATTCAGTCAGGCAAAAAAATAATTCAGTCAGGCAAAATTACAACAATGCAGAACTCTGAAAGGTTAAAATGCTGAGAAATATACTTATCAATTAGCAATATATTCCCAGACTGTTTGAGAATCACACTTCAGGTAGAACAAAATGCTAAGGAATATACTTATCAATCAGTGATATATTTCCAGGTTGTTTGAGAATCACACTTCAGCCAGAACACCAGGAGTTTCCAACAGTGAAAGCAAACATTTACAAACAGAAACTATGTTTAAATCAGCAAGCCTTGAAGCAATCAGATAACACAAAAGCTGTTAGACCAATTTTATAAACACCACCACAGGAATAGGGGGAAGCAGTTTCAGGACATATGAGAAACATAAAAAATGCCAGAAAATGTATAAAATAATTCAGTTAGGCAAAAAAATAATTCAGCAAGGCAAAATTGAGACAATGCAGAACTCTGAGAGGTTAAAATGCTAAGAAATATACTTATCAATCAGCTATATATTTCCAGATTGTTTGAGAATCACACTTCAGCCAGAACACCAGGAGTTTCCAACAGTGTATGCAATAATTTACAAACAGAAACTATTTTAAATTAGCAAGCCTTGAAGTAATCTGATAACAGAAAAGCTGTTAGACCAGTTTTATAAACTCCACCACATGAATGGGGGGAAACAGTTTCAGGACAGATGAGAAACATAAAACAATGCCAGAAAATATATAAAATAATTCAGTTAGGCAAAAAAATAATTCAGTCAGGCAAAATTAAGACAATGTGGAACTCTGAAAGTTTAAAATGCTAAAAAGTATACTTATCAATCAGCGATATATTTCCAGATTGTTTGAGAATAACACTTTAGCCAGAACACGAGGAGTTTCCAACAGTGTATGTATAGTATAGTGTTGTATGGTTAGTTCAGATCCAGGCATTACTTCTCAGACTGTGTTAAGGCAGCCACAATTGTGCAGCAGTTAGTATTGCCACCTCACAGCAAGAGCATTTTTAGTTTGATTCTCGGCTGGGGTGCCTTCTGTGTGGAGTCTGCATGTCCTCCCTGTGGTCGTGTAGGTTTCCATCAGGTGCTCTGGTTTCCTCTCACATCTCAAAGACATGCTGGAGGTGGACAGGACACTCTAAATTGGCCCAAGATGTGCGTGTGTGTGTGTGTGTGCCTTCTTTGGAAGGTTGGGCACCAGGCTGGCAATTTGATATGGTAAAACTCCACTTCCAAGTATTCTGCAGACTGTTGTTCTGCTGTGGTGACCCCAAATTTGTCAGACTATGTTGTGTCAGTCTTATTTTGACTGTACATGTCACTAACACTGTTGACAAACACATCTGCTGTGTACATGTATAGGTGTTGATTCCTCTCACAAAAGCTATGAGAATTTGTCACATAGCAGTGCTTTTACTCAGAGTAATGATGAGACGTGAATACATTTTCTTTACATAACATTTTTAGTAAGCATTCTCCTCTGGCACAAGGGAATCTGACAATTTTCTATATGTTGTTGTTGTCGTACTAGAGCAGTTACAGGCACACATATCCCTTGCAGCAATAACATGATGTAATGTCTTGAAACACTAACATGGTACATTCATTCTCTACAATATCATGTATTTTCTGTAGTCAAATGGTCTGGTGTTCAAAACTCACATTCAGTGACTGCTAACTTTGTGTAGCCTTGTATTGTAATACGAGTGGCATCCATCACTGTTATAATGTGTGCATTTACAGTGGGAGAAGGCTCCCCATCTCTTATCTTAAAAAGATTGAGACACAATTATATGATATAAAGACTTAGCATACGTGGTATTTCTCGGTTATGTTAAGACTTCCATTGGGGCACTCATCTTTCATCCACATTTTGTTAGTCAGCAGACTTAGGATAGCTTGCTGTTCAATTCCTGAAAAGGGTAATATTATATAAATGTATTGATGTTACATAAACACCATTGTATGTAGTTATTCTTATCCATTTTATGTTGAACAATGATGCATAATCACATACTGTGATTTCGTGGCAGTGAAATGGTTATTCAGGGCATGTCATGCTGTGAGTGTTCCTGTGGTACATGCACTGCATACTGGCTTACATAGTACACCTACACAGGTAGAATGTGTCAGTTCTGGGACAGTGCATTTACTATATGATAGAAACAGCTTCCTTGGCAAAGAAGCATTGATATTTTAATCCTTACTGTTGTGTTAACAGTAACATGCATAGCTCCTTTTCAGCATTTTGAATAAATCAGATTGTTAACACTATACTGATAACTCCTTTCTTACTTCACATATGAATTTCATTTATTTGTCACAGCCTCCATTGCTATTCCCTGTGGCACATGCAGTCAATACAGATGTCTGTAGAAAGCCTAGTATAGGCAAGGGGTTGAATCTGTCTGTCAGATAATAGTGGCTTACAAATGGAAAATAGTTATGACACAGAGGGCCACCTTTTTTAGGCCTTTTCCTACAAGGTAGGACAGCTATACCCCTTATGATAGGAAAGTGCTGAAAGGCCTTCAAAAGTGTTCTTCATGACACAACCGATATGCATATTTCTGAGGTGTATATGATTGATATGCATCTCTCATATCTGTCCTGGCATGTGGTCAAAAATAAAATGTGTATGTTTATTATGTCATTCATTGCTCACAGGCATTACTTGTTTTTGAAATAATTATTCTGTATATTGCATGTCTTCATCCAAACATTTCTTTATTACTGCAATTCTTTGCTTCCCACTGTACAGCTTAATGTCAGATGAGGGCTTCCTTAAAACATTTCTTACTGTATGACATGCTATCAGAGCATCAGAAAGTGTGATTGGGCCTCTGTCATACATACATACATACATACATACATACAAATGTTTCAAGCATGGGCATTAATGCCCTTCTAGCATGCCAATATACCAAAACACTTGTTCCCATAATAAATGTCCACGCTGTTCTTAAAAATATTTAAACTAGTATTTGCTTTAATGTAATTTGGTAGTCTGTTCCAAGCATCAGCTACTCTGTCAGAGAACCAAATAGTACACTTCTCATTCCTATAGAATCTTCTACATAGGTTATATGACGATTCTCTAGTACTTTTTGATAACCCCAGGCATTCCCAGTCATGACACTTTCTGAATTGAAGTTATGTTACTGTTCCCTGTAATTCCTGTGAGCATGGCCAGTATAATGATGTGTGAGATGTGTGCCATTTACCAATGGAAAACTTGAAATCATAAAATATTATCCAATCTGTGCTGTAATTTGTCACTTATGTATGTTGAGTGTTGTTATATTACTATTTAGCATTTACATGATTATATAACACATGCTTGTCTGTTATATGTTTACAGGTATTAAAATCCCTTTTCTGTAGGTGCCAATAACATTATTATTTGCAAAAACATGTCCCTTTGTGGTGTGCATGTCATAACAGCTGTAAGTTTAATTTGCTCCTGTGTACACATACTGAAGTAAAGACTACACCAGTAATGTTGGCTAGCATACATAAACTCCCTGTATATACATCTCATATGTAACAACTGTTGTCTATACATTTATCCCATAATGTGTCTACTGTCTTTGCTAGCTGTCAACTCAGCATTTTATTAACAGGTATTTCACTATAACAGGTATATCACTATAACTCCCATTTTAAACATTGTATTCATAGTTGCATAGATCATTGTTTCTTATCCGTAATGTACTGTTTTATCTGGAGCTTTTCTCCCCGGGCCTCTACTGAAAAAGGACATGTGTCCAGTCGGACTATCCCGGTAAACAAATGTAAATTAAATAATAAATAAAAAACAACCCTTGTTGAGGTCCCAGAAAAACCACAGCTCGAACGGAAGAGTGAAGGCAATAAACTTTTAATCCACACGGAAAATCCAACAACAAAAACTTGGTAAAGGCATAAAAAATAAATAAAAATCTTCCCTGGTTAAGCGCTTTCATCTGCAGGAAATGCAGATTTCATCAGAACCATAATCACGGCGCTAATTACACTTTTATAGTTAATTTTGGCGCCAAACTTCAAAACCAAGTATGAAGAAACTAAAAAACTGTCCCTATCAAAAGTGAATTAATTTAAATCAATTAAAAAACAATGTTAATAAATATTGTTAATAAATATTGTTAATGAATATTTTTTAAAAATTGTTAAGAATACATACAACATTTTGGCAAAAAAATATATATATAAATGTGTAGCCTACTTGTTAATACTGATAATAATAAGTAATAATATTTGTTGAATAAATATGATGCTTGAAGAAAATATCAATAAAAATCAATCAATAAAAAATCAATAAAAAATAATCTAGTCAAAAACACAATCTATAGAGGAAATGAACATCTACCTAAAATCATTCCATTAATAAAAATGGTTTGATGCTGATATGGTCATTTAATCCAGGACTAGAAGTGGCGTCACAAAACATTTGCCACTTACTTTCTAATAGTCCCAAAAAAACTTTCCAGTTGCCTTCGCAACCTTTAGAGTCAATGTGGTCAATAATACTGAAAAGAAAGTTGAATTCCTGCCCTCTATCTAAAACATGTTTACTAAGGGCATTATTACAATCCTGTTTTTTAATCTTATATAAATGCTCGTAAATCCTAGTTTTTAGTTTTCTCTCGGTCTTCCCGATGTAATATGCGTTACAAACAGTGCATAAAGCAACATAAACTACTCTCGATGTATTGCAATTACCTATTAAATTAACCAATCTAGTTTTAATGGTGTTGTTCAAAATTATTATTTTGGTTTCATTAATATTCTTACACTGATTGCATGCACCACACTTTGTTGTTCCTTTTTTATTATTAATGTCCCTACCCCTTGCTTTTTTGGTAACCTTTTTACTCTCCAACATATTTTTAATGTTTAAGGATGTCTTATAAACACATTTTGGGATGGTCCCCACTATTTTCCCTACATCTTCTGATACAGTTAAAATATTCCAATGTTTGACTAAAATTTCTTTGATTACATTTGTATATGGGCTAAACATAATTACGCAAATACTACTATTATTGTAATTGACTCTCTTATTGGAATTAAAAGGTTTCCCCAACAAAGGTGGATACTTCTGTCCCCATTCTTTTTTAACAAATGTAATTATGGGGGTTAACATAGAAACTGGGTACCTTCTTTTTGTAAACATATTAAAAATGTTATCCAATTCTTTTTCCATGATAATTTTGTTGGATGACATACGTGCGGCACGTATGCATTGACCTTTAAACACATTTTTGAAAACATGAGGTGGGTGACTACTCCCATAAAATAAATAATCATTGAAGAAGGTGTTCTTTCTGTAAATTCTTGATTCAAACCCTTTGCTACTGTTGTTAACATATGTGTCAAGATACGAAGTCCCTTCCTTTTCCACTTTATAAGTAAATTTCAAAAAACAAGTCGTAGTATTTAAATAATCAATAAAACTCTCAATAAGATCTTCAGGTCCATTCCAGAGAATGAATAAATCATCCAAGTATCTTGTGTAATATACCATATATTTGTAATATTCACTAGGGAATATAAATAATGATTCCCATTCTAACATGACCAAGTTGGCGAACACAGGGGCACAGGAGGCCCCCATAGCTACACCCTTGGTCTGTCTGAACACTTCTCCTTGAAATTGTAGGTAATTGTAATCCAAAATTAACCCCATCATGTCAACAATTAGGTTAATTCTCTCCCAACTCAAAGTAGAATATTTTCTTAAGCTTTCAAAAAAATATTCCAAGCCAATTTCTTTTGGAATGCTTGAAAAAAGGTCAACAACATCAATTGTTAAAAATAGAAGATCCCTTTGCCAAATATCTGGAGTCAAGTTTGCTAAAAAGTTCCATGAATCCTTAGTGAGGTGTCTAACATTGTCATAAACATGCTTAGTCCATCCATCAATGATAACCCCCATATTATATGTCTTAGATTTAGACCCAGAGATAATAGGTCTAAAAGGGGGTTTATTCAAACATTTGTGTATTTTCAGGATGCCGAAAATAATAGCCAATTTTGGAAACTCTTCTCGGATGAACTCGTAAACCTCATTAGATATTCGGTCATCTAGTAAATATTCCTCTAAAACTAGGTCTATTCTCCTGTAACCTATGTTAACTTGGTTCACTGAAACTTCTTTGTAGTTCCCAGAAAGGTGGAGAATGTTATGGATTTCATTATTGTAATCCAGGGTGGAAAAAATAACAATACCTCCACCTTTATCTGGTTTCATGATCCTAATGTCTTGGTTAGCCAAAATATTTTTCAAAACTTCCCTTTCTTTGATACTTAGGTTGTCCTTGCACAACCCTCCATAATCTGGGTTATTTTTAATGTTAGAATAAAGCCAATATATATCTTTACTTACTAATTTTTCAAAACTGGCTATATTCGGATGATAAGTAGGAATATAGGCACTTTTTTTCTTATATTTATTAACATTATTATGCCTGTCCCTTTCATCTGTTCCATTGAACTGTATAGCCAAATTAAGTCTCCGCCAAAATAATTTCATCTCCTTAATTGTATCTATGATATTAAATTTTGCCGTGGGTATGTATTTCATCCCTTTACTAAACAGGGAAAAAAATTCTTCATTAATACTTACATCTGTGTAATTATATACATTAAAACCATTAGATGTATGAATGGTAAAATGAGTATTCTCACTAGTGGAAGTGTTCTCACTGTTTAAAATTTGTTCACCTACTGAAATATCTGGAAGAACACCCTGAGAATTACTAGGAATAGGGGGGTCTTGAATATGAACTTCATTAGGGAGGTTGAACACTTGAACATCATCTGGTACCCCAATCTGAAAATCGAAAACCTCTTTTTGTAGGTTTTCGCAGGTGGGTAAAATCTTCCCCCCTGAAAATTTGCTTCCTCCTCATATCTTTGTGAGTCCTTACGACCCCTAAAGTCCCTCTCTGTTTCAAAAAAATGTTTGTCTCTATCATTCGGCCACACATAGGTTCTGTTATTGTTATATGAAAAAAGATCCCTTTCAATTTTCTTGTTTTTCCTAGTTTGTGTATCCATTATCCTATGTTCTGCTGTTTGGAACTGTTTATGATATAAATCATACCATTGTTCAAAATTTTGGTCCTGAATAATTTCCTCATTAACTTTCTCAATTTCATCAGTTAAAATAGATATTTTTTCCTCATTATACTTCATAAGTTTCCTCATGAACAAAAAACCAAACTCATCAAACATCTGATTAAATTCATAAATAACATGACTATTAAATTCAATCCCCAAAGGTAGCTTAAAAAAGCGTAAACCTTTAGGCACAATCTGTAAATCAATACATTGCTGCAAGTAGGCATTGTCTATTTTAACATTTTTAATGTTAACCAATTTCTTCCCTAAATTGTATATTTTATGTTTAATAAATCCACCTTCATTGTTGCTTCTAGATTTACTACATAAAACATTCCTCTCACTATATTTAAAAATAACTTAATTGTTCAAAAAATTGTCAATAACGTCATATTTAGAACATTTATTAGATACTGTTGTTACATGTCCTTTTTTGCTTTTATTATGAACGTTGGTTCTATCATTAGGACTAGAAACAACTTCTTTACAAACAGTACCTTTAAATATTTCTTGGCGTTTAGCCTTAGAAGAATACATTTTAACCGCTTCCCGGTGTTTGGGTTTTGCCCCCAGTCTCTGCGTTTCATCGTCCAACTGAAAAAGACTGAAATCGAAAGTACAATCCACATCTAGTGAATTGTTTAAGTCATTTTCCTTAGAAACTAAATCTTTATTCACGTATTTGGAACCATTGCATACAGAAACGCCTTCAGAAACAGTACCGTGGTCGTTAGAAACTTGTCCGTTAGGTATCACACTGGAAAAGCTACTATTAAGTTCTAAATTTCCCTCTGGCAATGTTTTGACATCAATGTTTGAAATGTGATCACTCAAGTTGGTGTCCACAGCCCCCGCTTGGGACTGCTGTTTAGAGATGTCAGCTAACTTGCTGACTAAAATCAACAACTTGCTTACGTCAGCCTGCAAGGATGTGACCTCCGCCCTCAGGGATTGTATCTCTTCCTTGTCCGATGAAGCCGGTGGTGAATTCGAGACCTCAGCCATCAGGATTAATGAAAAACTGAACCACACGAAAAGGTAGCAAACACCAAACCAAATAACAACCCTTGTTGAGGTCCCAGAAAAACCACAGCTCGAACGGAAGAGTGAAGGCAATAAACTTTTAATCCACACGGAAAATCCAACAACAAAAACTTGGTAAAGGCATAAAAAATAAATAAAAATCTTCCCTGGTTAAGCGCTTTCATCTGCAGGAAATGCAGATTTCATCAGAACCATAATCACGGCGCTAATTACACTTTTATAGTTAATTTTGGCGCCAAAATTCAAAACCAAGTATGAAGAAACTAAAAAACTGTCCCTATCAAAAGTGAATTAATTTAAATCAATTAAAAAACAATGTTAATAAATATTGTTAATAAATATTGTTAATGAATATTTTTTAAAAATTGTTAAGAATACATACAAAATTTTGCCAAAAAAATATATATATAAATGTGTAGCCTACTTGTTAATACTGATAATAATAAGTAATAATATTTGTTGAATAAATATGATGCTTGAAGAAAATATCAATAAAAATCAATCAATAAAAAATCAATAAAAAATAATCTAGTCAAAAACACAATCTATAGAGGAAATGAACATCTACCTAAAATCATTCCATTAATAAAAATGGTTTGATGCTGATATGGTCATTTAATCCAGGACTAGTAGTGGCGTCACAAAACATTTGCCACTTACTTTCTAATAGTCCCAAAAAAACTTTCCAGTTGCCTTCGCAACCTTTAGAGTCAATGTGGTCAATAATACTAAAAAGAAAGGTGTGTTCCTGCCCTCTATCTAAAACATGTTTACTAAGGGCATTATTACAATCCTGTTTTTTAATCTTATATAAATGCTCGTAAATCCTAGTTTTTAGTTTTCTCTCGGTCTTCCCGATGTAATATGCATTACAAACAGTGCATAAAGCAATATAAACTACCCTCGATGTATTGCAATTACCTATTAAATTAACCAATCTAGTTTTAATGGTGTTGTTCAAAATTATTATTTTTTTCCAGAATGCATTTTCCCTACATGACTGCTAGCCATCAGATCCCTCGCCAATGAACCTCGCAGTCGCAATCTGCACAATGCATCACACCCCAAAGGTCTGCCAGTGATAGGACATCACCAATTGGAGAGAGTCATCATCCAAGTAGCCATGGGAGGAGTTTGTACCCTTGTCTACCATAGACTTCCTTGTAATGCCTGGGAGTAGGAAATACCCTCATCCCAAGACTTTAGGCTGTAACTTCACCAGCCAGACTACTGCTGTTCGTATTTAAGGACAGGGCTTAAATTTCCCTAGACCAGGTAACTAAACAGCATTTTCCCATCCTTGTCAATAGCTTATTCACCACAAACAATGACACCATTTCTACTAAGCCCTAACCTCACTCCCTTAGGTGGTTGATATGAGCACTGCATCATTACAAGGTATCTAGTCCTCTCCCCTATGTGTGTGTATGTTCCTGTACACATGCTACTGAGTGCTGCAGTCACTAGCTTGGAATCACCAAGTCCAAATCTCACAGCTGGGTCTACTACAAGTTAGCAACATGTTTGTTTGCTACTACATACATGAAAAAAAAAGTTGGGTACGGTGTAAGATGTTTACCTCACAGATACAAAGTACAGGGTTTGATTCTCACTTTGGGAAGTATGACTAGCCTTAAAAAGGCCCACCCTGGAGTCATTAGCCTAGTAACCAGTTTTGAAATTATGCAAGTGCTTGAACTTTCACTGACTTGATGTCCTGTAACTGTTTAACCCTCCCAACAGATGACCCTAAAAGATTCTAAAACTTTACCAGAGCCTTTCTAACCTTAAAACTCCCACCCAGTTCCTACCTCCAGTCTTTCACTCCCCAAACTTAAAATTTCCTTCCTGTCCCCTAAACCTAAAACTCCCCTCCACTCTCTAAAGTTAAAACTCCATTCCCACTCCTTAACTCCCCACCCTCTCCCTAACCTTAACACTCACCTACCACTCCATAAACCTAAATCCCACTCTGCCGTCTCCCAACAGCTATTGCACTTATCTTGACTGAACTTGAATAATGCATTTGGGTAAGGTGTGGCAGCTGCTTGCCTGAACTCATGTTTGAGTTTGTACGTGTGTTATAGCCTACAAAAGCTACAAGACTCTTGAGCACTGGCTTTCAGACAGTGGCTTTCAAGAGCTTGAGACTTGAGCACTTGCAGTAGAGCCCTCTCAATCCACTGCTATTGGTATCATGAAATCCTTCACTTGTATATGAGTAATTAGTTGACTGAAAACCACCTCACCTCTTCCCAGAATGACCAAGCTAATGAAAGTCACTAACTTCCATAGCCATCCTGTTTTTTTTCAAGTGCTCAAGACACTATTTGAACTCAATATTTCTGGGTAATTGTCAGAATGTTATACCCCAGTTTCCCAGAGGTGAGGAGTTAGACAGTGATTTGTGATAATCAAAGTAGCTAAGATAGGTCTTTGTTTGTACACCATTGTAGTGAATAACATTGTCACTAGACAGCAAGAGGTTATATAGTTTGGCTATTGTGTGGGCTGCCTTCTCTATACAGTCTACATGTCCTTCTTGTGTGGGTATGTGTTTTCTCTGAGTAATCCAGTTTCCTTCCACATCATAAAGACAAATAGCAGGCAAATTGGTCACTATAAAATTGCCCATAGCTGTGTGATTGATACAGAAAAAAGGTCTGTCAATCTCCTTCCATTCACTAATTGCCTAGTAAACTCTGTGGGTAGTGGTAGTTGTTCACAGAATCACTATATGTGCCAGATGCAGTTCACTAACACTAGATGGATGAAGATGGATCTAGTCCAATGAATGGTAATAGAACTCCCCAGTGCCAGGGCTACTGACATTAGCATACTACTACCCCACATAACTGCCACTTGTAAACAAACAGAAGAAGGTTTAAAGTATTTTCCTGAAAACCCCAGTCTGAGGCCTCTGTCCTACACTCTTAATGTCTAAAAATACTACCTCAAAGGTCACGGCAACCCAGGCAAAACTGAAATAACTTAATTCCCTTTTCTCTAAGTTGCTGTGGCCTTTGAGGTAGAATATTTAAAAACTGGGAGTATAGTCACAGAGTCCTTAAATTGGTTGGATGAAAAGGAGTACAGTTCTCCCTGCAAAACAAATTCCCAGTCATATTCCATTCCAATAAATGTATTTCAACAATCTACTGGATGACAGAAAGATTGTCCATTACAGACCAGGCTGTGCATGATCAAACTTGGAGGTAACTAGGGTCACCAATCTGCCTCCCAATATGCGTTTCTGGAAAAGATGATGGTACTCTGGATAAATACAGTGGATGGAGTGTTGTATAGCAGGACAACTAAGGAATCAGGGACTATATGAATAAAGAGATAGTGTTGAGGCAGAGGGGATGATGACATAAGCAGTGACTGCAGCCTTTTGTTACATTCGTTTAACCTTTGTTTTTTTCCTTCTTCTCTTACTCTTCCTCTAATTTTCATCTATCCTTCAACTTATCAGTATGCTATTAGGGGAGTCTGTCTATGTTTGTGAGGGCACTGTAGCGGTCTCATTGTTTGAAATCACCCTCATATTCTTTATTGACTAAGCAGATCAGTCATCTCAATATCAAAGCACTTGAGATTTAATAATATTGATTTGAAAATTGATAGCTTTAATAGCTATTTTGTTTAAACTATCTGCCCTACCCTGTTCCAGAATTAAGCAACACACTGTGGATATGGTAACACAGGGCTTACCTATGGCTGGTGTGATTTGCTCATAAGTGCAAAGCCTGAGTGACCATCAAACCCAGCCATGGTTAACCTTCATTACCCTCGTATACTGTAAATACAGTATCTCTCTTTTAAGCAATAGCATTATATTAAAAATGGATTACCTTTATAAATTATACCACTGTATTCTTGAACTTAATTCTGTTTGTGTCTCTATGCACAGCTAGATGACTTCTTGTCTATAACAATGTTCTATAACGATATAATAACAGCTATGAATGAAAAATTGTGCTGTTATGTAATTAATACTGATTTAACTTCAGCATTTGACAGAGTCATACACAAAACGCTGGTCAATAAATTGGTACAACTAGCTATTGATGTACTCTTGATAAGATGGATAGCTGCATGGCTTGCAAATAGGATATGGCAAGTATCATACAGGAACTGAACAGGTGAAATCCTTGGTTACAGTCGGGGTGTCCCACAGGGCTTTGTTTTAGGCCCTTACTTGTTAAGATTGATTTTTCAGGCCTAATGTTTTCATCTGAGGTGTTCTACAGTCTATATGCAAATGACCTGGGTAAACTGATTACAAGTGTTGCAGATAAGGCACGTCTGAAAAATAACTTGACTAAACTGATCATTTGGGCACAGGAAAATAATATGCTGATAAATACATCAAAAACTAAGCATGTGAGATTTGGGAGACATAAATTGAAATGTGAATATTTAATACAGCACACAGTGATTGAAACTGTGGACTCATTTAAGGACATAGGTACATGGGTAGATTCAGCTATGAGTTTTTCTAATCATATGAACCAGTTGGGTAATGATAGTTATAGGACTATAGGTTGTATAAAAAGATTTATAAAGTCTAGGAAATCAAAAACGATGAATGCATTGTTAGTTACATTAGACCCAGACTTGAGTATGGAATAGCAATATGTAAACCCTATAAGAAAACAAGCATGAGTAAACTGGAAAGAGTACATCAGAAATATACCAAGGGCATCCATGGATGTGACAATTTAAGTTATTATGAAAGACTAAAATATCTGAACTTGTACAGTGTCTCTTACAGATATCTAAGAGGAAATCTGATTCAGGTATATAGGGCATTTAGAGACAACTATCTCTGTGAATGTTTGGAGTTATCAAAAAGTACTACAAAATCATCAGAAACCTGTGTAGAAGATTTTATAGAAATGAGAATTGTACTAATTGGTTCTCTGACAGAGTAGCTGATGCATGGAACAGACTACTAATTACATTAAAGCAAGTACTAGTTTAGATATTGTTAAGAACAGCATGGACACTTATTAGGGGAACAAGTGTTTTGAAATATTGGCAAGCTAGAAGGGCACTAATGTCCGTGCTTGAAATATTTGTATGTATATGTATGTATGTTATTCTTGTACATGTGAAAACAGGTGCTCAGTATTGTTTTTAAAAAAGTTTTAGGTATTCGGAGTCCATAGCACTGGTGTCCCCTTATACTGTGTTTCCTGATGAGAACATTTTAACTGTGATAACACATGGCAAGTTGTACTGTTAGTGATTTTTTTCTGAATGAATGTATAGGCTTAATTGGTTATCATGCTTGTAGTCATGAGGTAGCTTCAAGCAGGAAGCAATAGGCTTACAGTACCTATAGATTTTCTTTATATCTATTCTAATTCTAATCTGGAGTACTTTTAAATCAATAAATGCCAGTGTTGTGCTGTCTAAAAGGGCATTATCATTGTTGTTTTTAAAATGTTTCCCATTTGTGATTAGCTTTATTAGTATTGACTAAAGGAGTTACAGTGTTCTAAGGCTCTGTATTATTATTATTAAAATGTCTTTTGTTGGGGACTGTGAAATTAAAGTGTTACTGTGCATTTCTGTCTCAGAGCTAGATTTGTTCCATTGGCAATGGTGAATTTAAAATGTTCACATATGGTTGTTGTTGAATGACCAAACATTGTTCATGTTTTTTAAACAGTAATTGAACATCATTGTATAAAATAAGTAATATAACACCCTCCCTGGATGCATATTATAGATAGGTAATTATACTATATGCAGATTATGGCAACCTTAGAATAAAGTATTATTAATGACCTTATAAAAATATGGTAATACTTTTAACCAGACTTCAGTGAAGAATGTTTAAAGTCTACTTGCCACCCATGTATGCAATGTACATTACAGTCCCTACATGTCAACTTTAAATAAAACACTGTTTGTAATAGCCATGTTTAGGAGGTGGCCATACACGTGTTTACATCTTAAATCAGACTGCTTCAACTCTGAATATTGACAAAGAAGAAACCTGTATGCTTAAAGGAAAATAAATGCAAAAAAATGTGAACAAATGAAAGTTATGTAGTTAACATAACAATAGATCCATGCTGTCTAATTTTCATCCAGTTCAACATATGGGCTGCCATATCTGATAGGATCTGACATGGGCACCATTTTTGAAGCTTTACTACTGTCCTAACCATAACCCCTTCACTCTGCCCTTGTACCTCAGATCAAGGTTGCCCTTACCAGATAGAAATGTGGAGGCATAATCAACTTTGAAAAAAGTTGTTCATTAATGTAATGATAAAAACTATATGACAGGATAACAGCCTGATAGACCTACACCCAGAGATGATCCAGATGAGCTCCATTGTCTCACCAGAAGACAATAAGGTTTGAAAATTTGGAAGGGGGCAGGAGGGAGGTTGAACTGGGCAAAAATCAGATAATACAGATCTATCATTGTGTTAAGTGCATAACTTTTGGATAAAATGTCATCCAGTTGAACATATGGGACAGATTCCCAAGCTGTTTACACCTAGGAAGGCCATTCTTGAGAGTGGTGGAATCAAAAGAGAAATGTGATCTAGACCACACATCCAGTTTATAAAGAGACAGAAAGGTGTGAACTGTTCAACAGGTTAAAGTAACACATATCATCAATGGGAAGTCTTTTCATGAAGGCCATCCATTGCTTTTGTGGAATGATCTTTGGGTTTCTTATGAAGGGGTAAGCTCTTTTTTGTGTATACAGTTGAAATACAATCTGATAACCTTCTTGAAAGGCTAAACATAGAAATTGCTTTGCTCAGTATAGCTTTAGAATATACAATTAACAACTGGTCAGACTTCTTGAGTTGATTGGTTCTATGGAGATAAAATCTGAGTTGACCAACATCCAACGTATGTAGAGTATATTCTCCTTTGTTAGAGAATCTAGGGGAAAAACACTGGTAGATCAGCAGACTGGTTTAAACTTGCTTCAGTGCCACTTTACGAATGAAAGATGGATTAGTCCTTAAGGAAACCATGTCTTTAGAGAAAACCAGGTAAGGAGATTTGAAGGAAATGACCTGTAACTCTGAAATTCATCTGGCTGATGTGACAGTCACTAGAAAAAGTGTCTTCCAAGAAAGAAACTTCAAATCTGCTGATGTTGCTGGTTCAAAGGGTAGTTGAGTTAATGCTTGACGAAAAATAATAATCTCATTATAATACTAATAAATAGCAAATAGCAATATCTAATGGAGGAACCTGGTTTCTGAATAGTCGTCATAGGAAGAATTTCCCCCTCAAAAAAGCTTTAGACACCCTTAGAGGCACTATGGGGGTGTCCTTTTGACCTACCCAGGCATTTGAACACTGATAGTTGAAAAAGTAGCACAACTATGAAAAAGCTTAGACCATACCTCTTAACCTCTTAGAGCAAGAAATCTGGACAAGCCATAAAAAAAAGTGGAACAGAGGCCCAAAATTAGGGAACATTTTTAAATATTGCTCCTACAAACTTAGAATGCTGATAGAATAACATGTTTTGCATTAACATGCATTTTCTGAAGGGTATGAAGTCTGAAGCTCCATTGTCTGTCATTATTTTCTAACTTCAATCTTTAATGATTTGCCACTAATTTGCCAGAAAAACACAATTTTATGAAAAACGGACCAAAAATATATGGCAAAAATCTGGACATTCTGTGAAAATCTGTACAGTTGAGAGGGATGGCTTAGACAAGAACTCCAGTATGAAAGGGATGGGAGTGGACAAAGGATCTATTCCTTTTGATGTGGTCCAGATAGAAAATCTTTTCCATTTGCTAAGATAAATGTTTTTGCGGATTGCCTTTGGGAGGCTGAGATGATTTGAACAATTAATGCTGGAAGCCTGTCAATACTGGAGGAATCTAGTCATTAGTTTTATAGATTTTTGATCTGGCTGGATGAGTCAACAGATTTGGATACTGATCTAACATCCAAGTAAGATCTAGTTGCAGAGGCCACAAGCATTAGCATCAGGTCTATGGCCATAAGGGAGCAATGAGGATCACTCTGGCCTTGCATGATTTAGCTTTCTGGATGACTGGAGAAATGTATAAAGTAGACTTGGGGGTCAATTGTGGACTAGAGAATCCCTCTGTGTCTGTCCCAGTAGGGGGAGCAGGACAAAGTTTATGCTGCATTTGTTGTTCATGTAGATCTCAAAAAGATTGCAGAGGGGCAGCCCCAGTAACAAACAATCAAAGTTGTCACTGTTGTATTGAGGAGCCATGCATGAGGGATTAAGATAATTCAGCTCAATCTGTTCTCTAACACATTGGATGTCTCTGGAAAACTGGTGTGAAGACATTGCCTATAGCCATACTCTCATGATGTCCCAACAGAGGGGGTATGTGTGAGTCACTCCCTGTTTGTTGATATACCAGACTACCGGCATGCTGTCTGTCTGCATGGAAATCACACCCTTGGGGAGAATGTCCTGAAAAGCCTGCAGTTCTAGGAGGACTGCTCTCATCTCCAAAACACTGCTGGATCTATGTTATTTCATTGAATGGCTATTCAGTGAATACCCATGCATCGAACACCTATTTATCAAAGCCGCTCTTCATTGAACAGCAAATTTTCACTAGGGCAAACCAATGGTTGGCCACAATCTGGAATTTGCCCTTTTCCCCACTGTAGTGCAGTCTTGGAGTTTAGTATATTTAGTTAAGAGGGTATGGGACACAGCCCCCTGACATTCAGGGTGTTGGGGGCATAGCCCCCACCTTGGCAGGTTTTAAATATTATGCTTTTTTTGCGGTCACCCTACTTAAAATTTGCTGTTCAATGAAGAGCATCTTCAATAAATAGGTGTTCAATGAATGTGTACTCACTGAATAGCCATTTCATGAACTGATATAGACCCAACGCTGATGTAAAATTGGTCTATAGATATGACAAAGGACTTTCAAAATTCCCTCAACCCCACCCTAAAAAGGAGGCATCCGTGGTTACAACAGCTGACAGTTGATTCATGGGGAAGGGTCAACCTTCCATCATTGAATGCAATGTTATTCACCAGTTTACAATATCACTACAGCTTTGAGTGATGTAAATGCTGGCATGTAAAGGATGAACATTCTGAGAGCACTATACAGAAAGAGTCCATTGACGTACCCTTATGTGAAACCTGGCTAGAGGAATTAGTAAAATTGTGGAGGCCATTAGACCTAACAGTCATAGAATTAATCTTGTTGAGGGTGAAGGATGTTGGAAGTGTTTGTCTAGCTACCAGTCATAAGGAGAATACTTTCGATTGCAGTAATTTAGCAACTTGTAGTACTGACTCCAGGTGGCATCCAGTGAATTTTATTCATTGTGAAGGTTGCATGTGACTCTTGGGTAAATTTATTGTGAGCCCAGGTTTTGCAGAAGTTGGAGCAGAAGGTCCAGATGGTGTAAGAATAAATTCCTGGAGACAGTAGTTGCCAAAGGAAAAATATACTTTAAAAATGATCAAAACACGGTAGGTTCAGGTTAAGGCACTTTAATCTTGCAGCAAGGAGACAAAAACGTGCTAATACAGAGTTTGTCTAACCAGAAGCAGGAAATACATTCATTTTTATAGGTTATCAAATTAATCCTGTCCTACCATGCTGACATAACAGATTACCACCTTTTCATCATCATCTGCTGACCATCTTTCCCATGAATTTCTGCTGATTTAAACAATTTTTATTTGAAACTTCCTGAGGAAAACAACATGGCCTTGGTTACTTTCAGTTAGATACTTTTTATGTTACATAGAAGATACTACGGCTAAATCAAGCACAATGCTAGCAGTTAATTTCTCTAATAATCCTTTGTCTACTTTATCTCTAAATTACTGCAGCTGCAGAGGTTCCCATCCTCTGGACAAGGCTGTTTGTCTAGAATCATTACATTTACAATATAGAACATTGTTCATTCATATGCTTCTGACCTAGCAGATAAACACCTGCTTCTCAAGTACATTTCCACAAAGCATAAACAAGAATATTGCTGTGCTAGCAGTTACTAGGTCAGAGGGTAACTTGCAAGTTTCAGAAAGCATGCTGCAGTTTTCAAAAAGCATCTTTTTCAGTCTCATATGAAACCCAATTTGTATGTAACACAGTGCATGAAAAATAGAATGAAAAGCATATTAAAAACACTTGATTATTAATTTGGCATTAAGCATACACACATTAATACATATTTTTCTAACAGTAGTAGTTATCAAGTTATGAGAAAACCTGGATCCCCAGCAGATGGAGATGAACTGCAACCACTGCCATTATCCTGGGTCTGTGGGGAGACTGAAGGGCATTGCTCTGAACTGATAATGACTGGCTCCCACCTGGAAATGGTGAATGCTTCTCTATATTTACATGATAGTACGCCTCCTGGAGATCCATTGAGCACATCCAATCATCCTTCCTCAGAAAAAGCAATATGGACTGTAACGTGACCATTCAGAATTTTGGAGAAAAGGAAGAGGGAATTGAGTAGGCTATGGAAATTATGTTTAGAACCCAGGAATATGTTGTTATTTCTTACCAGTCTTATGGGTGCAAGGATAAGTGCCATCTACTACATCCAGCAGATGCCAAGCAACCTTTCAGGGGTGCTGGTAAGGCATTTTGGTAAATGTACCATAAAAGCCTTGATTTTTGCAGTCTGCCTATGCTTCTTGGGCAACGTCCATTAGAGTTACTTCCTCCTCTACCCAGAAAGACCTATACTGCTAATATCATTAGGAGAAAAAACACTACCATAAGGCCTAACTTAACCCTATAATGAAGATCCTCCCTTTTTTTAAACAATATAGAAACAAGCAACTGTAAAAAAGTGGAAGTACTGGATAGACTAGTTTCTCAATAGGAGTGAAGCTTATATATGCAGCTTTCTAAAAAGGATACACTAGATGGATACAAGTCTTCATCCAAAAGCACGTCTGATTTTTCAGGTAGCAAAGAAGGTCTAGGTACAAGGGCAGAGTGCAAGGAATTCTGGGTAAGGGAGTAGTAGTCAGAGTTCTGGATCCGTGAATCTTCAGAGATGTCACCGCGGTTGGATCATATCGGATCTGATAAATTTTATGTTGAATCAGATGAAAACAGACATCTCATGTTATAGACTGTGTAGATATACATCAATGTTAACAGTTTTGACTTGTGAATAGGTAGTAATTTGTACCAAGAATATAGTTTTACTTCAACATTATGTATATTTATTCTAAAGTATCAATGAGAGGTATAGTTCAAAGCATATTAAGTATCCAATGGCAAATGGTTGTGGATTCCTGTGAGTATAGTAAAGGTTGTTAACAGCACTGCTGCATTCCATTGGGAGTAGCTAAGAAACACCAATTCCCATTATGGTATCTATTCTAGAATGGATTATATATGCAGACAACACAGCTCTGGTATGCCAGATCTGCCAATCTGCCAGTGTTTTATGACTATAACTTTCTGTTAGGCATGAAAAATTTCATAGAAAGAGTTATTGTTAAGTATGGAAACTTTTTTAATCATAATACCCACAAGATGAGTATTGCTATTCTCATAGCCTGAACTTCTCCTAGCAATATAAATGGTGTGTTATTTTAATATAAACTGTTTCAAAATGTTGACTACATCAGTGCTCCTTGATGTTTTCCATGTTGTTTTACTCACTTTGCACTACTCCCATCCCCCATCTTGCTCTCTCTCTCCACATGATGATGTTGCTATTAGCTGTGCTATATCATGGTATTCATGGTATTGTGACAAAGATCTGTGAAGCAATATTTGTCATTGGTGGTAGATGTGTAGCACATGAACGTTTACCTGTTTTTTGGGGATTAAATACCTTATAAGTAGAAACTAAAGGACTTAGCATGAGCTTGACGGATAGCTACTGACAGAAAACTGTTATTGTTTGTCTATGTTAATAGTCATTGAATTAAATCAGAGGCGCTTTCTTGATTCAGGACTGTATCACTCACTTAGAATAAGACATGCTCTCTTTTTGCCAATTCACTCTGATGATGCAAAATGAAGCCATAATGGAAAACAATTAACTATGCCAGTGCTTTTGAATTCTGCTTTCAAAATGTTACTTCAGGTGTGTAACATCTAGGGCTGCTGCATATCATCTTGCCCCTAGATCTCAACTTCTTTGCTCAAGATATGCAGACAAAGCCAAAAATAATGGATGTCAAAAGGCTCTTATCATGGACATTTTTTTAACTACTACTCATAAGTGAAGTAAAAAAGTTAACAGAACCAAATGTTATGAAAGAAGCTGCTTTTTTTCAAAAAATAAGTATGAAACTTTTAATATTTTTTCTCAAATATTTTTATTGAATCTTTAAAGATGAATATAGCATTTCATAATTTCAGAATAAAAACATAAAATTTGATTAGATCAATCACAAAAATAAAAAAAGAACTTCATAACAACAAACCAAGATAAAACAAAACTATTTAAAAAGGTGTCTAGCCATACAAATGCACTTGAATTATTCAGGATACAGTTCTATTTCATTATGTATTGGAGTTACTTCTCTCCAGTATCTATGCATCTTTTAGCCAAAAGTTGTAATATGAAGTGATTCTTTCAGTTCTCATCCTGATAGTAGCTATTTCTATTTGAGATACATTTAATGCCAAGTTCTTGAATTCTTTAAATGTAGAAGAAGTCTTACTTTTCCAATTCATAGTGATTACCTTGTGGACAATGGCTAGTATGATCCATAAAATTGACATTTTTGATCTGGGAAAACACTTAGGTATAGGGACATTAAACAGAATCAATGATATGGTTAGCTGAAACTTGTCATTAAAAACAGTCTTCAAAAAATAATTCAATTTATCCCAAAATGTTATGAGCAATTTACAGTCATGAAACATGTGCTGCCAGTTTGCTTTCAGGTTTAATTTACATCTCCAACATCCAAGGTCCTGAGCATACATTTTATGAGGTATAATATCAATTCTGTGAATACATTTTCAAGAAAATAACTTCCATTGTAGGGTAAGGGAATTTTGCTTTGAAGAAACTAGTATTATATGTTTTTCACTTTCACTAGGGGATTGCTTATTTGTTCTATAGTAGTCCCAAAAAATTTATTTATGATACAGTTTTGTATTTTTAATTACTTTATATGTTTTGGACAAATAACCTTTAACTTGTACCATTTGATTACCTATAGTAATCATACATTCTATAAATGTAGGAACAATTTGCTTAATAGATGAATGCATTTACTCCAATTTACTTATAATATAATGTCTTAGATCGTGTATTACTGACCACTTTTCACTATCTATTTTATACTTGTTCATGAGTTGATTCATAAGGAGAACTTTTTCCAGAATCCATCAGATGATGCCAATATATTAACCTTTTCTTCCTAAATATAGTCATTTTGATTACATCAAACATGCCAATATTATTCTGTGTACAAGCAATAGGACATAATAAAAATGACCAGGCCTTAATATCTGGATTTTTTATTCAAATAGTTTTTAAATGTAATTAACGTATTGGTTATACATTTGGAGAATATATGTTTATTTTTATTGTCTAAGATATATTCTCTTCCCATCCAGTGAAAATTGTTAGGTAGAATTTTTGTATATTGCAGCAACAACGAATTACTTGATTTTAACCAAATATGTTCATGTATGTTTCCACCCAGCAGATAAGATGAATTTATCCATAATGTTATTGTTTTAATAATAGATGATAGCGCATACATTTCAATATCAGGAAGAATAATTCCACCTGCTTCCTAATCATTTCAGTGGTGATGTAATGCTATTCTGGGTTTCTTACAGTACCATAAAACATTTAACATTAATTTATTAAATTGATGTATATTATATTTAGAGGAGGGAGAGAAATAGCTTGTATAAAGTATAACAACTTTGGGAAAGTAATCGTTTTAATTAGTAAAGAAGATTTTTTTTCCATCTATCCATGACAGATTTGATTTTACTTAAAATATTGGTATAGTTAATTGTCAATGTTTCATTCATATCATTTGTTAATGCAACCCCTAGGTATTTAACTTTTGTTATCTAGAACTATATATTTAGAAAACTTCTTGTTTATGCCATTTTTGTTGCAATTTATAAGCAATATATTAGGTTTTTTTATTAAATTTAAAACTAGAAATTCTTTGAAAGAGTTCTGTTGTGTCAAATAGAACTTGTAATTAATTATTATTATCATTCAGAGTTAGTAGGATATTATCTGCGAACAGCTGAACTTTTGAAACTAGATAGCTACTAAAATATATGCCTTTGATATTTGCATTCATCCAAATACAATTTGCAAAAGGTTCTATGACCAGAGCAAACAGCAGTGGGGACAGTTGAAATCTCTGTTCCGTACCCTTGACTGTAATAGGTCTAGATGTGGGTGATCCAATCTTTATGGAAGCTAGGTATTTTTTACATAATAATTTAATTAATTGTGTAAATTTTTGTGAAAATCCAATAATACCAGTCATTTTTGGAATCCCAAAAATTTACAAGAGGTTACTTGACCCTCCTTTTAGGCCTATTGTCTCAACAACAGGTTCCAAAATGTATCCATTTGCAGTAATGGTGAATAGGAACTTAAAACCAATGCAAGATATGAATACCAATGGACTGAATCAAAAGCACTGTTAATGTCTAGACTCACTAAAGTCATATTACCTTTTGTGATATTAATATAATCAATTAATGCAAGTATTCTTTTAATGTCATCATATGTGTTTCTATCTTTTCTTAAAGACAATTTCATCTTCATATATCAATAAAGGCAGAAACTATCTGATTCTACTAGCATGCATTGCCATAAACACCTTAAAGTCTACATTTAATAGTGATGTTGGTCTGTAGAATGAACATTCATTGCATTCTGACTTTAGAATTGTGGATATTAATGTGTATTTCCAAGAAGGGAGAGAGTATTTTTGTTTTCTTTAACCAAAGTAAACACTTTTAACAAAGCTTCTTCAGTTAGCAATTTATACATTTCAGGAATAATGTTATCAATTTCAGGATCTTATTTAACTTCAGCTTATTAATTTGACACTTAAGCTCAGTCATTGTAACTGGCTTATCTAATAGCTTTATTTGACCTTCTATTAGTTTATTTTAATATATTTTCTAAAGAAGGATTTTATTGCATTTTGTGACTCTATTTCTGAACTTTGCAAATTAATTGAAATAAAATGTATTCCAAAAGCCTCTAACATGCCTTCTAGAGCTGAAACTCTTTCTTAGTACTTGGAATACAATCTTCCTTTATCTGATTAGATTTAATAAGTTCATAGGTTCATAGGTTCATACTAGGCTATCTGCCTTGGGGCATTTATAAGTCTAGCCCGATTGTGTTTGGCTTACGCCACCCCTTGATTTGAGTATACTGTGCCCTTTTTAAAGTTTAGTTTACTGTGCCTCTGTCTAATAGTGACACGGAAGTAATCCCCGGGACAAACCTACAATCCCCCATTCACTCATCAAGATTCTTCTTGAAGAGAGTCAGCGAGGTGCTCTACCTAACATGAATTGGAATTCTATTCCAGAGTGAAGGGAGCCTTTGGGTTATGAATCTGTCCCTCCAGCATGTTCTATTTATTTCTGTGCTGAGGTTCAAGTCCCTCGAGCACGTGGCTCTAAGGGATTTAGATTTACTGAGGTGGAGCATGTCCATTAATTCTGGGTTGGACATAGCTTTATATGTCAGGCATAGATCACCTTGAAGTAGGCGGTATGCAACTGAGTAGAGCTGGAGTTTTTTTAACCGAGCAGCATATGGCATCTGTTTGAGTCCCTTGATCCTCCTGGTGAGGTACTTTTGGGGTCTTTCTAATTGCTGCAGGTGTCGGGTAAGGTACATCCCAAAGGGGGCAATGTATTCTATGATGGACCTAATGAGGGATGAATAAAGGGGCACGATTACCTTTCTTGATCTAGATGTGAATCCTTTCATGATGAGGTGGGTTATGTAGAAGGTCTTTCTAACCACTTTGGCAATGTGGTTGTCAAAGGAGAGATTGCTATCAACTTGGGTCCCCAGATCCCTAATTACTTTCTCTGTACTTAATGGGTTACCACCTGTGTGGTAATTTGTGGGCACATTGTTTTTGCCAAAGGGTATGACTATACACTTTTTGGTATTTAGCTTTAGACCATGACTCTGGCACCAGATATCCATCTCTGTGAGACCTTTTTGAATGTTTGTTATGTTTGCTATTCTTCATTGGTTTCTAGGATTCATAGAAGAAGAACTTAATTTAATCTTCTCTAAATTAATCATATTTTATGATGTAGTGTTTCTAAGTATGTTTTGTTCATCTCATCAAGTTCTTTTGTTAAACTATTATTTCATTTTTGAATCTCTAATTTTAGTTTATCAATGTTTGTTCATAAGTCCAAGTCTTTATTTACCTGCTTTTTCTTATTAATAAACCAAGATAAAAGCTTACCATACATAAATGACTTTAAAAAATCCAGTACATATATCTCTGATATATCCTTAGTAAGATTTATATATAGAAAAGTGTGTAGCTATTTAATATAAAATATTTTAAAGTCTTTTAAATTAGTTACACATGTTGGAATTCTAGTGATACTTACATTTTGTTTTGTATTCATTTCCAAATCAAATTTGATTGTATTATGATTAGATAAAATGCATGCAACAACTCTGATTTTTTTCTAGTTTTATAGTTATATCTCTTGAAATGTATACTCTATTCTAAATTGAGTGCCATGATGGTGTGAATAATGTAGAAAAAATAATAAATTTGACTCAGCATATTCATTTATATCTTTAATGCTAATTATATTGATAAAGTCAAATAATGCTTTTGATATCTCCAGTTTCCTACATGTATTTTTTGCATTAATATTACTGTCATTCAATATACATTTAAAATCATCTGCTAGTATTATACTCCCTTTAGAGTTTTGCATAATGTCTTCAAATTGATGCTTGACCACTTTAACTCCCAGCCCAGGGATCCAATAAAGATTAATTAGTGTGTAAATCTTTCCATTTATCTTCAACAGTGCTAAACACAATATCCCAGTTCTATCATAGTATGAATTCATGATTTTAGGCATTAAAACAGAATTTTTCCATAAAATTGTTACACCTCTTTTTGTTTATAGTAAGAACTTACTAACACTGAATAATTGTTGGAGTTTATCTTTTCTTGCAATAAATGTATCTCTTGTAAAAATACAATTTGAGCTTAAAATATTTTTATATATTTGAATAGACTTCCCCATTCACTTCTGTTATTTAAACCATTAACATTACTAGAGATACACTTCATGTACACATTATTAGAAGCATAATTAGCGAAGTGTACCATTTATTGTAACAGAGTATATATATTACTGAAGAAAAAGGCTTATTTTATATTTTAAAATACTATAACTGATAATGGTAGACATCCAGAGAAAGACATTTAAACATAGAAATGTTCAATGTTGAATTAAAAAACAATCAAAACAATCACTGAGATATGAAACCCCACACTTGATAGCATTGCTAGCCAAGCGTTCCCTCTAAAGCCTCTTATAGGTTCATAGGTTCATAGGTTCATACTAGGCTATCTGCCCAAGGGCATTTATAAGCCTAGCCCAGAGTTTTGTGGCTTTCACCACCCATTTAGTTTGAAGGATACTATGCCCATTATTTTGCTGTGCCTCTGTCAAGCAGTGACACTGAGGTAATCCCTGGGGTATATCTGCGATCTCCCATCCATTGGTCAAGATTTCTCTTGAACAAAGCCAGTGAGGTGCTCTGCCTCATATGTACCGGGATTTTGTTCCACAGTATAGGGAGTCTCTGGGTGATGAATCTGTCCCTCCAGCATGTCCTATTAATAACCGTGTCAAGGTTTAAGTCTCCCGCCCTTGTAGTTCTGAGGGATCTAGATTTTTTGAGGTGAAGCATGTTCATCAATTCCAGGTTGGACATGGCCTTGTATGTCAGGCACAGGTCACCTCTGAGCAAACGGTAAGCGACTGAATAGAGCTGGAGTTCCTTCAGTCGGGCAGCATAAGACATATTTCTGAGACCCTTTATCCTTTTGGTGAGGAACTTTTGAGGCCTTTCCAGTTGCTGCAGGTGTCGGGTCAGATACATTCCGAATGGGGCATTGTACTCAATCATTGGTCTGATGAGTGATGAGTACAGGGGGACGATGACCTCCCTTGATCTAGATGTGAATCCCTTCATGATCAGGTGGGCAATGTAGAAGGTCTTCCTAACTACTTTGGCAACATGAGTGTCAAACGAAAGGTTACTGTCAACCTGGGTCCCCAGATCCCTGATAACCTCTTCTGTGCTTAGTGGATTGCCACCTATATGGTAGCTAGGGGTAACCTTGTTTTTCCCGAAGGGTATGACTATGCATTTTTTGGCATTTAACTTTAGGCCATGGCTCTGGCACCAGTTATCCATTTCTATAAGACCCTTCTGAAGGATATCTGTGTCAGATGTGTTCTCGACTATGGTGCCCAGTTTGCAGTCATCTGCAAACTTCATCAGCCATAACCCTCCTGTGTTTGCTTGTACTTCTGAAAAGTAGATGCTGAACAAGAGTGGGCCCAGGACTGAGCCCTGTGGGACACCACTTGTGACAGGCTTTGAGTCTGACATGGCGCCAGCAACTCTGACCCTGTGGGTACTGTCACTTAGCCAGTTTGCAACCCATCTTGTGACGTGTGGGTTTACATTTAAGCTGATGAGTTTTTCAATGATATCTGAGTGGGGTATTGTGTCGAAAGCCTTTGCCAGGTCGAGGTAGGCTGTGTGGACTGCCTTTTCCTCATCAATGGCCTTGGTGACTGTTTTGAAAAAGTCAACCAAGTTTAAAAGGCATGATCTGCCTTTGACAAAGCCAAACTGGGTTGGATCCAAAGTCTGCAAGTCCCCTATGTCTTTATTTATGAGTTCCATTATGATCCTCTCCATAGCTTTGCAGATCAGGCTTGTCAAGCTGATGGGACGGTAATTTCCAGGGTCGGTGGAGGCACCGCCTTTGTGAAGTGGGACCACAGTTGCCGTATGCCACTCCTTGGGTACGTATCCTGAGGTGAGGCTAAGATTAAACAGCTGCCCTAACTGCAGGTTTAATTCCTCATTGAGTTCGTGGAGCACACAACCGGGGACATCATCTGGTCCCATGGATGCTGCGTTTTTCGCCTTGGAGAGAGCAGTTCTCACCTAAGCGTTAGAGATGTTTGGGGGGGCTACAATCCTCTGGTATAGATATCTCACCTTTTGGGGGGGGAGTTTGCACTGAACCTGTCAGCCAGTATGTTGGCAATGTCTGTAGGTTCAGTGATTTTTACATCATTTTGAACTAATTCTGAGCATATCTGGGAGTTTCCTCCCAGGTTTCTAACATAGCTAAAGAAGGCCTTATGATTGTCTTTTGAGTCCTTAGCGACTTTTCTCTCAAAATTTGCCTTGGATGATTTTATGAGAGATCTTAGTTTTTACTTATAATGATCAAAGGTGTCTTCCCTTTTAAGGATTTTGCTCTATCTTGTAGTAGCTTCCTCCTTTTGTTGTAGAGCTTGTTTATGGCTGGGGTCCACCAGACTGGATGCTTGCCTTTGGTACAAAGAGTCTTTGTTTTGTTTGGGATTGCCTGATCCATGCAGTCCTGTAGGTGCTGGTAGAAGGCATTTGTAAGTGATTCAGTGGCTTGAGTAATGGTTTCCGCAGGCTCGGGGGCCTTAAAAGAGACCACACTAGTCTTTAGAAGTGTGAAGTTGGCTTTTGAGAAGTTCTTCACTGTGGTCTTTTTTATCTCAGGTGGGGGCGGGATGTGGACTTCCAGTGAGATTAGTTTATGATCTGATCATAATTCCAAGATTTGTTCCCCACTCTATCTAAATATTCACTCTATACAGCAACTAACTTATTAACTCAGAATGACTCATAGGTTATGTATAGTTCTTACTATTGCATGTTTTAATTCTAAGAAGTTATAGTCAAAAGGACATTTTTTATATAAGATACAATACTATTTACACTCATCTAATGCCGTGGTGGTGCAGCGGTAGAGTTGTTGCCTCACAGCAAGAGGTTCTCCCGTTTGATTCTCGGCTGGAGTGCGGGGAGTGCCTTCTTTGTGGAGTCTGCATGTCATCACCATGGCTTGATGGGCGTTCGAAAGACATGCGTAAATGAGCGTGCCTTCTCTGAAGGTTGAACGTCGAGCTGGCACCTCGGCGTTCATGAAAATCTACTGCCAATCATTAGTGGACCAGAGTTCCGCTGTGGCGACCCCTAACCGGGAAAAGCTGAAAGACAACAACAACTATTTACACTCATCTCCATTAGTATTAAAGCATTCATTAACACTTAAATGTAGCATTGTAAAAACTTTTAGATTCTATGTACTATAACAACTTAAAATATATTGAGATATATAATTATGTCTTAACTTGTCAGTAATTAAGTTAAAATGAACTTATATACAGGTACTTGAGTATGCAATAATGTAATATACTGAAGGTGTATATAAACAGCTATATAAAGTTAACATCAGCGACACATATTCATATTTCTAAAGACTCCATAAAGTAGTATGTCGTATTCATTTATGTAAAATTAGTATGACCTGAAACTAGTTCTAAAACTTCTAATTATTTTGTACAGACATCACTGCATCTTGAAACATTGTATATTGTATGTAAATTAGAGACTAGTTCATTTTAGTCCAGCAATAAATCTGATTAACTTCCTTTAGTTAATAAACATTTCTATCTTGAATTGTCCTTCATTGATAGTAGGTTTATCTTGTTGCATACTTAAAATGTATTAATATGAATATGCAACAATTAATCATATCTGAAACCCCTGTCCTAAGTGTCTCTCTCATTTGTGGCTTACATATTTATGTACGCACTCTCATCTTCTCCCCCTTTTCTTAAAAGGAAAAAACTGTATTAGATAGTTGTTTTGAGAGAGTTCGTACTAACTAGTACATCATTAAAACATAGGTGAGCTATCGACTGTGTGCCATTTTAATTTTCACCAATATGTTTATAAATTAACTAGATTTAACTTTTCATTCCATTTTACCTGGTATGTCATTTCTTAAAGCATCCATTGCCATCAGATCAGTTTGTCAGTGCTCAAACAAATTACATAAGATCAATTCTTAACAGAATATTATGTATCAAATAATTTATAACTGTCTGTATTTAGTAATAAGTTGATGGTGTTTCTTTTTTATAGTATTCCTTATATATAACTATTGAGACTATCAAGAAGTTAGTCTGTTTGACTAAAATGCTCTTTGGCTTGACCAAAGATTATATTTATTTATTGAGTTATATTCTTCCCCTGTTGATATCAGTGTCAGGTTATATAATTCTTTCCTTTTATTAAAACTGCTAAGTCTTTTGTATCAAAGTTGAACTAAGTCAAATTTCACACTGTCTATTCATTCTATTCATTCTATTGAAGTAAAAATAAAAGCTGGACCTCCAGCTAAACCAAGAATATTCAGGAACTATTCTAAGGCTAACCTCTTGCTATTAAGTGAGAACCTTGCAAAATATCAAGCCCGTATAAACCCTGAGAACACTTCTGCCTATGCAGAACTGTTCACAGAAACCCTGTACGAGCATGTTAATAGCTACATAGAGGCAGCTGTACCCACTAAGAAGTACAGAACTAACTCAAAAAACAAGCCACCCTGGAGAAATCACAAAATCATGTATAACAGGAGGAAGAAAATCATGGCAAAAATTAGGAGGTGCAGCACCTAGCAGGATAGAAGCACTCTCATTAAACTAAACAACTCAGAGGACAAAGTCTACCAAAACCAAAGTTGAGGTACATTTGGCCTCTCAGGCCAAGGACAACCACAAAGCATTCTTTAGCCATGTCCATAGCCTCAAAGACAATACGCAATTCTGTGCAGAGCTCATTGTAAATGGAGCTACCTATACTGAGCCAGAAGATATAGCAGACCTACTGGCTGATAAATTCAGCTCCAACTTTACTCCTCTCTCCCCCTTCAAACTTCCCTCAGGAAATATCATCAAATATAACTCCCCTACTCTCACTAGGGAACAGGTCCTTAATGCTCTTTCTAGGACCAAGGACACTGCATCAATGGGCCCAGACAATATCCTGGGATGCCTTCTAAATAGCATGAAACATGACCTATCAGGGCCTCTGGAATTACTATTTAACTGTAGCCTCCCCAAACAGGCCTCATGCCTCATGAATGGAGAAAGGCAACAGTCATCCCTCTGCACAAAGGTGGGACATCTACAGACCCTGGAAACTACAGACCTATAAGTCTCACTAGTCTTATATGTAAAGCCATGGAAATAATTATCATGGAGATGATCAAAAGAGATATAGTAAACCTCCAGACACTGGACCCAACCCAGTTTGGTTTTGTCAAGGGCAGATCATGCCTACTTAACCTGGTGAAATTCTTTAAGAAGGTCACCAAAGCAATTGATGAGGTCAAAATCATTCACACTGCCTACCTTGACCTGGTCAAGGCATTTGACACAATACCCCACTCGGGCATTGTTGACAAACTCAAGAGGTTAGGTACAAATCCGTATGTCACCTGGTGGATAGCCAAATGGCTCACAGACAGGACCCAGGAAGTTAGAAATGGGGAGTCCACCTCTACAAAGAGGCCAGTCACAAGTGCAGCTCCTCAGGGATCAGTCTTTGGACTGCTCCTTTCTGGCATTTACTTCTCAAACGTCAAGGCCATTGTCAGTGGTCTCTGGCTGACTAAATTTGCAGATGATTGCAAATTAGGAGATGTCATTGAATCTCACACTGGCACAAATGTTCTCCAGGTGGGGCTGAACTTCTCCTAGTAAGTGGTGTCAGAGTCATGGATTAAAACTAAATGCCAAGAAATGCATTATAGTATCCTTTGGGAAGTCATTCATCCCTGGTAACTATCACATTGACAACACGCCCCTTAGAGTTGACCCAGTAGTCAGGGACTTAGGGACACACATACATAGTAATCTAGCCTTTGATCATCATGTGTCTACAGAGGTGAGAAAATCATTCTATGTTGCACAACTTATTAATAAAGATATGGCATCTAAGTCAAAGGAAGTCATTGTTCCACTATATTTGGCATTCTTCAGACCTTTCATTGAGTACATACCCATTTGGTATGTACCTAACCAGGCATATCCAACAACTGGGAATGTCCACAGAGGTTTCTCACTAAAAGAATACAGGGCATAAGTAATATGTCCTATGCAGACTGCCTGAAGGCCCTATCCCTGTATTCGGTCTCCTACAGGCTTCTAAGAGGAGATCTATGCCTGGCATACAGGGCAGTGTCAGACCCCACTCTGATGGACCTCCTGCATATCCACAAAACAAATAGTACCAAAATGACCACTTCTAAAGACTTAAACCTTACCTGTGATATAAATAGGACCTGCTGGAGTGATAGGTATGTATTCCGGAGACTACCCAGTCTATGGAACAGGCTCCCCATTCATGTGAAGTAGAGTTCCTCCCTAATCCATTTCAACTGCAACTTGGACAATTGGATGGGAAACCAGAAATTCATCACTGGTTTAGCACCTATGTCTCTGATACAAACAGGTAACCTGTAAATGGTTCATCTCTCAGGCCCATGCTTACACTTATCAAGGGTATCAGAACTTGTCAGAGATTTGGGATACACGGCTAGGATTAAAAAGGCCCTTGTGGTTGTTACCCTAGTAAACACCTATGAACCTATGAACATATTATTAATCTGTCTTTTTTCATGTTTTATATGCAAGATCTAAAGCCAGCGTGCACTTTGTTACTTATATATCTACTAATGCAAGTTTATCTACAAATAAATGCTTATCTTTCATTAATTAACTTATTTAAATTATGTATATCAGCAGAAAAAAGGGTAACTATCACTTTAAATAGAATGAGAACAGAAACCACTCGTGTATGAGTGGTTTCTGTTGCCGAGTGCATCATTGCTTAGCCATCCTGTACAGCTTGAAATAATTTGCACATTCGCAAAGGGATTATACTGCAAAACAAGATTTAGAACTGAAGAATCCAAACCAACAGAGTAAAAAAAAATCATTTTAGATTGCAATCTCAGTGGGAAGTTGAGAAACAAGTAAGTACGCTAATTGAGAATTTCAAAGTGTAGTTCAAGCTCAAGATAAGTTAAACATTTTTTTTTTTAACTTCAAGCAGGTTCACTCATGTTAGACAAGACACCACACAAACAAAGACCCACAGCACTCAGAAATATCATCCTAACCAGCTTCTTTCCTTTCCATTAACAGCAACATCATAGACTCAGTTCTAATATATCCAAAAAAAGAAAATGAAAAGAAATAAAGCACATATTTATGTTTACAGTTACTATTCAGTAGTCATTCAGATACAGTCAAGGAATTATTCAAGCATTGCACATTCAGTATATACATTTTTGTAATTATTCAATAAAAAAACAACCATTTAACTGTAGATTTGTGTATAATAATTTCCTAAACCTGCACTTAACTACTATGTGTGTATTTTAACTTATAGAATAAATCATTTGTAATAACAGTCTAAACTGTCATAAAACTTTACAAAAAGATAGCAACTAAATTGTTTTGTTTCCCTTTACCCTTGCTACTGTTAAGTGAATTTCAATGAAAACATCTAAATAAGTGTTAAATACTTTTTGTAATGGTATAAAATAGTTACATGGAGAAAAGACAAAAATGACATTTTTTTATGGCTTTAAGCTTATGTTCCTTTTCTTTAAGAACATCACTAGTATCAAAATCAAAATCGTGACTTATATGTTGTCACATATGTAAAATGATGTGCCATTTGAATAAAATGAGAGATGCAGAAAAAAGAAATGTTAAAGATTTAATTTGTCTTTTCATTTTTTTCTTATCAATGTTTTTTTATCCATTTTTTTCTGCTTGTCTCATTAATGAACTACTGCTCCACTCCATTCCCCTTACTTTATCTAAAATGTTATTAGATGTTAAATACATTACAGCTGAGTCTAGGGTTTCAAAAGTTTTAGTGCCATCTGAGAGAAATACCTTACATCTAGCTGTAAACAATAGATGCACTTTGATTCGTCTCTTCTTCAATTCTCACATTAAAGGAAGATATTCTTTTCTTTTCAAAACCACTGCTGATCAGTATTCATTATTAAATCTTATTATACTGTCTTTAAATTTAATCGGTGAATGTGTCCAGGCAATTTCTAATACTAGCTCTTTGTCTTGATTGGAAAAAATCTTACAATTATGGATCTCAGATTTGTATTTAGCTTATTAGAAGACAAAGGAACCAGTAATGACCTGTGGGCTCTTTCAGTGCCATATGAAAGAGACTCTGGTAAGTTCAAAGTGTTAGGGAGCCAGGATGTTACAAAATTGACCATGTTAGCACCTTCAGTCTTCTCAGGTAATCCATAAATGCATAGATTGTTTCTTCAGGATCTGTTTTCAAGATCATCCATTTTGTTCAGTATGGATGTATTTTATTTAGTAAGAATTCAACTTGTCTTCTTTTATAACTCTGCCTTCTATATCATTTAGTGTCTCTTCCATGCTGTTAATCTGTGTTTTATGCGTGTTTTATGCTGCATAATTATTTCCTGTAACTGTTACATTTGCTTTGTACATTTTCTTTGAAAGTATCAAATTTATTGTCCACTTTGTCAAGCTTTATCAATAGGTCTTGAATGCTAGTGAATAAAGATTGTAGTTCCTTCTTTAATGACAAGTTATTTTTAGAGTAACTCATTTTGAAGAACTGACAGAGCCCTTTCTGCTTGAATTTGACAGGAATTCAATATATTAAAAGAATATTATTCTAAAGTAGTCTTCCCAAATATTATACACGATGAGCTTTGAAGATAAGTACACAACCTCAAATACTTAAGAATTCCTGTTAGAAAAATAACTTGGATAGCAGAGCTAAGAAACTGTGTCTTTAACCTGCCGCCATCTTGGCCATGCCCCAAACTCTTAATATCTGACTGTAATCTTCAGTGATTACCAAGACAAAATCTAGCATTCTACATGGGACACAACAAAACTTAATGAGGCAAAATCAGGGACATTGAGAGGTACAAGCTCTCAATCCGATTTTCATCTTCAGAAATAGGAACATATTCAAAAACAATCAGGAGCACTATCCAAAATATTAGTACAATCAACATGAGTTTAGCAAGTAAAAGAATGTGAATTATCAAATATTTTTAGTGATAAAAGAAGTCTACAATTATTATCATCATTTATCATGTGCAACCCATCTCATTTTGATCAGTTTTTGGATCCATTATGAGGGACAAAGGGCATATTTGAGCAAAAATCAAAGAAGCCAAGATGTATTCTTTGTGATAATCAAAAAAGTACAGTTGTGTATGTATGCTTACCATAACAGTAACTGTCCAAATAATCACTGTTGCAGTAGCCTAAGCTATATGGATTTTATCCTGCATAGGATATAACAGCCAGTCAGCTTCCAAAGCTTTAGGACACCTTCCAAACACCCAACCCATTAGTCTGTTTGAGCTGACCTGACTAAAAATATAGGCTAGGGTGCCACACCCTTCAGAGTTTTTATGTCAAAAGACAGAGGGAGACAGAGCCCTGAAAGGACAATGCCAGGAACAAGAAAAAATAGAAGTCCATGCCCTAGCATACACAAACACATCAATAAACAAGGGGGAATGGGGATGGATTGAACTTGAACATCTATTCTTATGGTAAGTTCACCTACATAACTCTACTATGTTCTTCATATCAATCATTGTGGCAACAGCCTAAGCTATATGGATAGATTACCCAAGCTTAATATGTTTGGTGGTGGAAGGGGAAGTGTCCAGAAGTCTCAGGAAAATGGTCCTAGCAAAGCCTCATCTAGAAATAAAGAAGGAATCAACCTTGTAATGCCTTATAAAAGTATGCACAGAGGATATAGTTTCTGCTTTTTGAATACTTCTAGAATCCGACCCCTCCCATAAAGCCAAAGATGAAGCCAATACCCTGGTATAGTGGGCCTTGACAATGCCTGGAATAGTTTTGCTGTGATGAGTATAACAAAAGATTATAGCCTCAGATAACCATTTTAAAATAGTCTGTATTGACACAGGTTGTCCTTTCTCCTCACCAGTTGCCTGGGCCAGAAAGGAAATTACCACAATGATATTGGAGGATTCCTTCTGAATCTTCAGGCGTACCTTGGATAACAGTGGAAAGGGTATAAAAGCACATAGGAAGATTTTTGTCCAAGTAAAAGAAAAGATGCCTGTCTTCCAGGCTTTCTTACATAGAGTCCTGAAGCAGAATCTTGCCAACTGATTATTCAGAGAGAAGGTAAATGGGTCTACTTGAAGATCTCCCTAGAGATTGGTCAAATCTTTGGAGACCAGTCTAGTTTGCATACATGAGAGTTTGTCCTGTCCTGCTCAGCTTGTCTGTCACACAATATTGTGCTGACAGAATGAAGGATGCCTATAGAGTGAGACTGTGCTGTGAAGCTATATCCCAAGCTAACATGGCTAGTCTGTAAAGGGGATATGACCTGTTTCCCCCTTGCATATCGGTGCACCAAATGTCTGTGGTATTATCTGCAACAACTTGTAGAGGTCGTGGGGACCAAAGGACTGATCCCTAAGTAAAGCCTGAGGTGTATGTGGTGATTAACTGCTTTGGAAAATGGAGGGAGAAGTGGAGTCCTGCATTTACAGATACCTGTAGTCTCCACCAAGTGATTTTTTCTTCTGGCAAACTCCCAGTACTGGGATTTAAAAAGACAACAGGTGTTGGTGCTGAGACCATTTAGACTTTGGATAACACTGTATCATTCTCATGTGGAGTCTTGCCAGGGGTATCATAAGAGACCTAGAAGTTATGAGATCCAAAACCCTGAGGTATTCCCTCACAGTGACCAAAGTATGAGTGGAAAACACTAGAAATAGATCTACATATAGAGCTATTTTTCCTGTGGAAGAAAAGATGTTTGAACTCTGGCGTATAGTTGACATGCCAGAGACACAATCCTGTGAGAAAGATGTTTGAATTATGTCTCACTATCCGAATAAATCAAAGTTGCAGGAGTATATACTTTTCTCCCATACTTATCAGAAAGAGTAGGATTGGAATTAACTAACTGCTTAGCAGCAGTGGAATAAATTAAAGATATAGTTGCTGGGTCAAGTTTGGGCTTAGTGTATAAAATTTAAAAGAATGAGAAACTATACATTCTACCTGTCTTTTTAGGGGCAACTGGCTGACAGGAAAATTGCAGGCAGTAACAAACATTCTCTATAGCAGCTAGAACAGGAGAAATTAGTGTAGGTGCTGGAAAATCCTTCTGTAACAATTCATAGTATTTTCTGAGGGAGAGAGAAACCTTAGTGTCCTCCCACTGCAAACACTAGCACAGTCTGTCAATGGTCACAGAGAAAGAGAAACCCCCACAGGGAGACTGAGACACTGATCTTTCCTTTGAGTCTGAATCAGAAATCGGAAGGAAAGAAAAATGCATCTGTCCCTCCATCTTCCTGTTTAGATTAAGAATCTTTGAATCTCCTCAGGAAAAGAGAAATCCCTCCTTCTTTTACCAGAAACTACTTTACAAGAAGGAGCAATAACTTGAATTAAACCCTATGCCAGATTCAGTAAACTATTCCTGTCTAAGGAAATTCAAAGAGGAATAGACACATGCTTAGTTTTCTGTTTCTTTACACTAAAAATGGGGCCAACCATGTTACTAATGGCAGCAGCAGCTTCCCCAGGGATAGGCACAGCTTTCTGACACAGCAGGGTATCCTTCCTGTTCCCTCTCCCAGATCCAATGGGAGTGCCTCTCCCTTGCCTACTGAGGGGACTCTAACAGCTGCAAAGGATGTGGCTAATCCCCAGTCCAAAATCTCTGTAGGTGCTACACTAGAGGGATCCAGGGTAAAATATTAGTGGTTTGAGGTACAACAAATGACCACAGCAGTATCACCCACCTGCAGCTGGGGCAAATTGCCAGATTGCTGTAGTGACAAAGGCTGGTGGCTTAACTTTTTTTTGTAGTTAGAAATATGGCAGACCATGGAACCATTAGTATGATCCATCGTTAATATGAAAATGGTGCCGCTTTCCCAGTGAAGACAAACAGCAACTGCTGCTAAGCACTAATAGCACAAAGAATGTACTATTTTGACAGAAAAGAATACAGTAAAAAGCACTTTAAAACACTATGCCAGCCCCGTAAAAGAAAAACAAACATAATTTTTCCACAGAAAAAATGAAATCAGTTGTTACACTACTTTTAAACTGACAGAAAAAACAACTGCTCCATTTAAAAGTATGTTACAGTCTCAAGACAGTCTCTTAAAACACAAGACTCCTAAGGTTTAAAATAACTTTCCTGAAGAGCAAAGTACTAAAACATCAACATAATTAAAAAAATGAAAGATTTTTCCCCAAGGGGAACTTATCTTCTCAGCAAAGGAAAACACAAACCAATCATTGCACCTCAAAAGACTTGGAGCATATTCTTTGTCAGCAGTAATGTTCTGAAGAGCTTTGCACCCAAACATGTCTTTTAGTCAGCTTAGCTCAAGCTGTTTCATAGTTTTGGTGCATGGAAAGTACTCTAAAGCTTTGGAAGCTGTCCAGCTGTTATAGCCTTGGTAGGATATAAGCTACTGCAGCAGTGATCAATATGATGAACATCACTGGACCTTCTGTTCCCACTGTCACTTGCTATTCTGGATCTGCACTTGCACACCGTCTAGTGTTCTCCATTAAAGCCCAACATGATAAAAACTGTGGAAAAATGCTGTGTTATTGTGTGGAAAGGCAAAAAACATGCACTTAAAATGAACTAAAACTTTTTCTGAGCTTAGATTTTTTTATGGAACACACTTTCAAAGTGGTATAATAATCATAGCACTTACTGGATATGATGGTTCAATATATACAAATCCGTTTTACAAAAAAAAAAAAAAAAAAAAGCACAAATAGCAAGAACATGACTGGTTTATAAATTGCATTTTACATGTACAGTCATGTATACTACTCATAGCCCTTAACTGGATCTGATGGCTCAGTGTATGCCAAGATAGTTTAGAAAAATGCAAATAAGAAAATGGGGTTGGATTATTCAGGTATTGTACAATTTGTATTATTCATTAGCACTTTTTTCTTGTTTAATACCATCCAGGACTTGATTGATATTAAAATGACAAAATCCAATTTCATCCCAATAATCATTTTCACCTTTTTCAAAAAGGCAGGCAAATGATGTTTCTTCATTTGTTTTTCCTTTAAAGTAAACCAAGTCAGAATAACCATTTTTTATATTACTAATTACCCAGGGATTAGACCAGGATTTTGGGTCAGATGGGTTCTTATTTAGGTACACACCAAGCTTTTCTCTTTCAGACGTTGTTGGATGTGAATATAGAAGCCACTGGGAGCCATCTTGGGGATTAATCTCTTTTCTGCTTAGGGCTGGAAATGAAACAACACTCCCCTGACATCCATTAGTATTTTCACTTTCAGGTAGACATTTTTCATTTACATAACAAAAGTCTTCCTTAATGTTTTTGATTTTGATTTTAAACTCAGCTCTGTAACTTTCCTTTTTTAATGTCCTTGCATTGCAGTATATAATTCTTTCTTCATTCTCGATTGTGACCTCAGCAACTTGACATTCACCAGCACTTTTTTCACTGAATTTAGATGCACGCCAGGTAAGTTCTGGGTCTTCAGAAGAGAAACATGAAGAAAAACATGATAAATAACTACAGCTATTCTCTTTATAACCACATGAGTAAAAAAAGAAAGAGTATGGGCCAGAATTCTGTGTTGTGTTTTCTGAAGATCCACTGTTTTTCTTCATGTAAGCATATGCTGGCAGTACTACTGTTCCATCATTCAGCTGGATACCATGGCCAGGGCTTACAGAGAAAGTTGCAATCTTCTCTAGGTCAAAGCCAGCAACAATGTTGGTTATGTCTTTTTGCTTTTTCCAGGTCTTCCCATAGTCAGCACTTGAAATATAACAGAGTTTAGCTTGATTCTTACCTTCACGTATTTGTTGTTCTTCACTAACACCATATGGTATGCAGTTGAAAAACAAATAAATAATTCCTTTTTTCTGTTCTTGTGTTCCTTTATAATTTTCTTTACCTTTTTCCACATATACTGCACATGGATTCATGCAACGATGGTCACTCATCTTTGCCTCACTTAGAACCTTCATATCTTCCCACTTAAGACAGAAAATAAATAAATAAATACAAGTTAGGCGCAGAAACTGGCATTTTCATCAATTTATTTATTGTCGTCTTTCATAAACTTATTATTACATAAAATAAGGTGCATGCCTTAAAATGTATGAATCTTAGCCTTCATAGTAATGATTTGTTAGTTTTAAACCTGGGTGAAAGGATCATTATGCACATTAAGGACAGGCAGCCTATGGATAAAATCCAAGCTGTATTTTTCTAATGTTATCCCTCATTACATAAAAGCAAAGCAATTAAACTTTATTTTTATATTTCAGTTCAAAGCAAATAAGCTTCTTCATATTAAATGGGAATACAAACTAGCATTGCAGCTAGTGAAGAGGATTAAGCCCATGAGCTGTTGATTATCTACTTGTCTTAGTAGAGGATTTGAGTCCAGAGACCTTGAGCAATTCACTTAACTAGACAATGCTTTGTAAGTTTGGGCTTGGCTTCTTAATGGTCTCCTCGCCTAGTAAATATCAATGAATAATCTCATACACAGGCATTACATTAATTTGTAACTATAAACAGTATTTCAGAGATACACAATGATACTAGCTTTGCTTCATATTGGCCAAATTACAGAGACAAATCTGCAGTGAAATTTTAAAGCTCTTATTTCGAAATTGGTTCATTTCATGAAACAAAGTTTTTCTAGGATGAGGGCACAGCATAAGACTGCAATGTGTAGCAAAACCCTTTAGCTGTTAACAATTTATTAGGAGATGATTAGATAAGGCACAAATTGAAGAAGATTATTTATCAAGAAGGGTCATAATAACTCATAGTCATATACTAAAACGAAAGTGCTTGATGAAAAAGTATCACAATTTATAGAGCAGATACATTATATGATTGCATCTATTGCTGCCAGTTAAAATACTGAATGCTATTTTTGAAAGACAACAAATGCATTCAAAAGATATAGTATCAAAGACACCCTGATAGAGTCATAGGTTTATAAGTACTTACTAGGCTACTGATCTGGGAAGATCTTTCAAAGCCTATTCATATATTCCCATGAAGTTTTTGGCCCTCGTATTTTTAGATGTTATTTTTAGATGATATTTGTAGAAGTAACCCTGACATGAGCAGAACAGTTATATATTCCCCTATCCATGATGGAAAAGGGTGGTAAACCTGGGGAGAATTTCTAGTTTCCATCCATTCATCCAGCTTATATTTGAATAATGTAATATAAGTACTTTGTTTTATGTGGACAGAAAGAACAGTTGTGTAAGGAAACTTACCATAACAGTAGATGTTCGAATGATCATAGCTGCAATAGCCTTAACTATACGGATTATATCCTGCATTGAATATAAAAGTCAGCCAGCTTCCAAAGCTTTAGGGCACATCCCATGTACCTAGTCAGTCAGCTCAAGCTGAGCACACTAAAAAGACAGATTTGGGTGCCAAGCCCTTCAAAGCTTTCATGCCAACACAGAATGGAAGATTGAGCCTTGAAACAACAATGTTAGGAGTAACAAAAAAGAAAACAGGGTAAGAAATTTCTCTGTGTGGAAAATTGTTCAATCCATAAATATATATATATATATATATATATATATATATATATATATATATATATATATATATATATATATATAGTTAATCACTGTATATTAATCAGATCAGATAATGATAGTAGAAGTAGCAAATTTAAACTCATCCCAAGTCAAAAGAATAATAAAAAAATACATAATCTGAAATATTGTACAGAATTACTAAGTATTCGAAAGTAATCCAAGCAGGGTAGACAGTCTGTTTCCAGTTGAAAATCCTTTATTAAGTACACAGACAAGTGATGCAAGTAAAATAAAAGAGCAATAGTTTCCTCACACGCTTTCTAACCACACACACATATATATATATATATATATATATATATATATATATATATATATATATATATATATATACTTCTTATCAGGCAAGGGAGTGGTTTATTGTGCCATAAAACAGTGTTATTGATATACCAATAACACTTTGTTTTACAGCTGCATACCAATAAACACTTTGTTTTACAGCTGTATACCAATAACACTTTGTTTTACAGCATATACCAATAACACTTTGTTTTACAGCATAATAAACCACTCTCTTGCCTGATAAAAAACATCTATATATATATATATATATATATATATATATATATATATACTTAGAACGCTTGTGAGGAAACTATTACTCTTACTTTGGTTTTACTTGCATATCTTGTCTGTGTACTTAATAAAGGATTTTTGACTGAAAACAGACTGCCTACCCTGCTTCAATTACTTTCGAATACTTAGTAATTCTGCAGAATATTTCAAATTATATATTTGTTATTAATTTTTTGACTTATGACAAGTTTAAGTTTGCTACTTCTACCATTATCTGATTTGATTACTATACAAAGATTAACTAGATACACATGGATTGAAAATCTTCCACACAGAGAAGTTTCTTACCCTGTTTTGTTTTTGGACCCATTATTCTTGTTTATTAGGTTGTTTGAAACTTCTGGGATACCACGGAGATTACTTGTTTTTTTTTTGTTGAATAACAAAAAGGAAATGCCCTAGCATAAATGAAACGCCAAAAAGGGGGGTGGATGGAAGGAGGAAATGGCTACTGCAGCAGTGATCATTCAAACATCTATTGTTAGGGCAAGTACTTACACAACTGTACTATGTTCTTCATATTCATTACTGTTACAGTATACTTAGCTATATTGTTAGATTACTGTAACTTACTACATTTGGTAGGTGGAAGGAGAAGAGTCCAGGAGTTCCTGGAGAATGGCCCTAGCAAAGCCCGATGTACTTCTAAAGAAGGAATTAAGTTTACAGTGCTTTACAAAACTATGTACAGCTTCTAGAATTCAACTCTTTCCTAAAAGTCATAGATGAAGTTAAGGCTTTGATAGAGAGGGTATTGATTCTGGTTGGAATAGTTTTGTTGGGGCGAGTATAGTAAAACAGTTATATTCCTAGACAACCATTTGGAAATGCCCTATTTTGACACAGGTTGTCCTTTCTTTTTACATTTACAGGAAATGAACAATTGATCTGAAGATTTGAAAAATTTACTTCTGTCAAGATAGTAACTGACTTGTCTGTGGGCATACAAACTATGCAGTATCCTTTCTCCCTCATCTTTAGGTTCAGGAAAGAAAACAAGGAGATAGATATTTTGGCATAAAGTAAACTTGGATACTTTTTTAGGCATAAATGAAGGATTACTTCTCAAAGAAACCCTGTCTCTGTGGAAAACAAGATAAGGCTGACATTATAACTCAGATGCCCTTCTTGCGGTGGTCAGTAAAACTGTTTTCGATATTAAAAACCTCAAGTCAGCCAAGATATTTGGTTCAAATAGAGCAAGGGTTTGCTTCTCTAAAACAAATTTAAGATCCCAAGGAAGGGCCACTGGTTTCTTTGAGGCCTCTTTCACAAAATCCTTGTCAAAAACATTTTGACATGAGAATGCCTGGAAAGTGAAAGCTCCATAAGCAAACATGCAGAAATGGGCAATAAATGAATCTTCATGGAAGCAAAAAAGGCCATAGAATAGTAATTCACACAAATAGTGTAAAACCGTGGAACAGCTAGCCCTGACTGAGTGCTGGTTATGTTGTTGGTGCCAACTATAAAACCTTTCACATTTACTACTGTATGATTTTCTAGTAGCAGGTTCTCTTCCCTCCATTAGTACCTGCTGCACGTCCACAGCATACAGGTGGCTAAACGGAATTAAGACCTCATCATGCAGGCAGGTTGGAGTGTATCATTCCTGTTCTTGTGTGAGTAGATCCAGTTTGTGAGGAAGCTTGTGGTAATTTCACTGGCAATTTCCAAAAGAATGGAGAGCCATAGTTGCCTAGGCTAGAAGTACTTCTAAATCTTCAGAAGTACCTTGAATATCAGTGGAAATGATGGAAAAAAATACAGGTGCATTCCTGTCCAAGGAAAAGAAAAGGCATCTGTTTTCCACGCCTTCGTGCGTTGAGTCCTGGAGCAGAATCTTGCCAGGTAATTATTCAGAGTGGAGCCTAACAGACCTAACTGAAGAACTCCTCATATATGGATCAAATCTTGGAAGACTGCCAACCTAATTTCCATTTGTGAGGGTCTGCCCATGTCTTACTCAGCATGTTTGCCACACAGTTTTGCTCTGATGGAATGCAGGATGCCTGTAGAGTGAGACTGCTGTGAAGATATATGGAATGCTAACATGGCTAGTCTGCAAAGAGGGTACAAACTCATTTCCCCTCGCTTGCTGATGTACCATATGACTGTGGTATTTTCTGTTGCAACTTGAAGAGGTACTGGTGACCAACCATGATTCAGGGAGTCATGTGCCTTGATCAGAGTAAGCATCTCTTTTATATTTATGTGCTAGCATTCGTCTTTGGTGTCCCAAATACCTTGTACTTTTAGCCCTCCTGAAACTGCACACACCCCCAGCAAAGTCTAAGGCATTCGTGGTAACTGACTACTTTGGAACAAGGAGGGAAAAGAAGAGACCCAGATTTAAGGATATTTTCTATCTCCACCAAGTCATTATTCTTCTGACAAACTACAGCACTGGAATTTGAAAAAAGAAGAGATGTTGGTGCTGGGAACAATGAGACTTCACATACCATTGTATCTTTCTCTTGTGGAGTCTTAACAAAGGCATCATGAGAATCATAGGTGCTGTGAGACAGAAAATCCAGAGGTATTCCTTCACAGTGACTGAAGTCTGACTAGAAATCTGTAGAAATAGATCTATTTTTCCTGTGAAAGAAAAGCTCTTTGAACTGAGCTAATACAAGAACATATTCTTGTGTGAAGGAGTCAAAAACAAATTTTGAACATTCTCTTGGAATCACAGCTTATGTAAGAGATCTCTCACTGAAGTGAGAGATTCCTGACACTCTGAAAAAGACTTTGCAAAGATAGGAAAGTCATGTAAATATAGGAAACTGTGGATAGCCGGTAGCCTGCAATATGCTATGACTGGAGCTAGACACTTTGTGAGCACTCTTGATGCAGTGGGTAGTCCAAAGTGTAAGGCAGAGAACTGATAATATGGTACAGACTACCCAAAACCTTAAGAAACACCTGAAGTCTGGATGAATAGGGGTGTGATGATAAGCATCTTTTTAAATCTAGTGTTACTGGGAAATATGAAAGAGGATGAAGAGATCACAGGTTGTGAAGTGACATAATTTTGAACTTGGGCACTGTCACAAACAGGTTTAAGAAAGAAAGATCCAGAACTCATCTCCAAGCATTTTCTTTTGGAGGCACTAAAAATATTCTTGAATATAAACCTTTCCCATCTGGAAAGGAGGAACTGGTTCTATCACCCCCTGAGACAGCAAAAGATGAACAGCAGGTGGAAATAAAAGAGTTGGGTCTGGTCTAGTGGATGAGGTAATCTTAATGAATGATCTTCAGAACACATTTGTTTGAAACCATCTGTTGCCAAAGGGAAAAGTGGAGTTTCAGACTTTCTGTATGGGAAATGAGTCTGCCAGTGTGTGTGTGTGTGTGTGTGTGGGGGGGGGGGGGGGTATGATAAAATCCCAAATAGTCAGTCTGACTTGTTGGACTGCCCTTGGTTTTGGAAGGTTCCAGAGTTCTTTTTGGGACCCCTTTGTCATTTCTTCTTAAATGTCTGTTTAGCATTTTGTTGAGACTTTTTATTTTGGTTTTTTTTGCCAAAACTGGAAAAGGGGTTAGAGAATCTCTTAGATAATCTGGAAAATGAGGGCTGACATACTCCTGTATCAGCTTAACCATTTCTTCACATTTATTTGACCATCTTTGCAGCAAAGGGGCCAGAAATTAAATCTCTATCCAAAGGAGTATTTAAGATCTCATCTGGGAGGTTCTGAGAACGCAGCCATAAAAACCTCCTCAAAACAGTACCATTGGCCATAGCCCTGGAAGAACTATCAACTGAGTCATACTCACACTCTGTAAATGATGAGTAGTGATTTGTATAATAGAAATGACTAAATTATTTCAAGCAGATCTTTTCTCACAAGAAGAAACTGCAGACAAAACATTCCTTTTACTTTCACAATTAGTCAGAGAAAGTTTTAACATATGAGCCTGACAATTGAAAATTCTGGAAATTGAAGTTGCAGAAACATATACTTTTTCCCCATACTTATCAATAATCTTCCCATCGTTATCAGAAAGAGTAGAATTGAAATTAATTAAATGCTTGGCAGCAGTGAGATTACCTAAAGCTATAGCTATGAGTCAGGTTTGGGAAGAGTGTATAAAAGCTTAAAGGAATGAGGAATTTCATACATCCTGCCTACGTTTTAGGGGCAGTTGGCTAACTATGAGGAAAACTGCAGGCAGTAATACACACATCTTCCACTGCTGACAGAACTGGAGGAATACATGAATGTTTTGGAAATTCCTTCTGTAGCAGCTCACTGTATTTTCTTAAGGACAGAGAAACCTGAGTGTTCTCCAATTGAAAACAGTGGCACATTCTGGAAATAGTCTCAGAGAAAGAGAAACCCTGCCAGAAAGCAACTGAGCTCTCATCTGAGTCTGAATCTGAAATCTGAGAAGTAAACCCTGTATCTGTTGCTTCATCTTCCTGTCCAGTTTCAGAATCATGAATCTCTTCAGGAAAGAGATATCCCTTTTTTTTTTTTACAAGAAACTACTTTATAAGGATCTAGAGCCTGAATTAAATCCTAAGCCAGACCCAGTAAACTATTCCTGTCAAAGGAAATTTAAGGAGGAGTAAATGCATGTTTAGTTTTCTATTTCTTTTTGACATGTAAAATCGAGCCAGCAGTGTTTTTAATGGCAGCCAGTTTCCCCAGGGATGTTAGGGTTGCCACCTTTTCAAATGCCCAAAGTGTGACATTTTTGGTACAAATGTCAGATTTTGCAGGGCGAAACATACTCATGACCAGTACAAAGGACAGAACATCAGTTTTTTGCCTAAATAAAATCTTTTTCTTGTAGCATTTTAATTGCTTATTCTGTTTCTTACAACATTTAGGTGTTTCAGATACAGAATAACTGTTTTATGTAACTATTACATAAAATATAGGAAATAATTTTGTCCTAAAATCTCAGGACATTTGCCATTTTTTTCAATTTTTTTGCAGGACACAACTGCCCAAAGAGGGACTGTCCCTCGTAAAGTGGGACAGTTGATAACCCTAAGGGATGTGCACAACATTTTTTTTTCCCGAAAACAACTTTATTGAATTTTCGATAAAAGAATAAATACAAAAGATGTTCAAGTATATTCAATACAAAAGTTAAACAATTTATAACTAACAAAGGAACATAACTATTTACAATGACACTCGCATGTATATCAGATTTTAATAAACATGTTTTTCACAGTTAATATTTTTCTAGCAAATCAAATAATTTTTTCCACAAACTTATTTTGTTTATGTTTTTATTTGTTCTTGACTTGATAGTCAATAGCTCTAGATTGCAGACTTCAGTGAGAAGTATTTTAAATTCTCGAAATGATGGAGGAGAATCAGATTTTGCACATTTTTGACAAAGCAGGGAAGCCTTCATTTTTCCCTCTCTCATCTCTGATAAGAGTTGCTCTCCCTTGCTAACTGAGGGGACCCTTATACCCACAGAGAACATAATTAAGCTCCAGTCAACAGTGGCTGAAGGTCTAAACCAGAGAGATCTGGAGGAAAAGATAACTGGTGTGAGGTATAACTAATGGCTACAGAAGAGTCACTCACTTGTAGCTGAGACAATTTGCTAGCCTGCTATGGTGACAAAGGCTGTTTTCTTAACTTTTTCATTTTGTGGCTGGTTGAAGAACCAACTGTTGAACCAATAGTTTGTTCCATGGTCAAGCCAAAATGGTGCCTCTTTCCTGGGAAAAATAAGCAGCAATAGCCTGTAAAATGTAAGTCTTTACATGTCACTTTTTTCACATAAAACAGAATGAAAAGCACTTTACAGACTTTGCCAACTCCAAAACATAAAATAAAACAAAATTTCTACACAGAAAATAAAAAATGGCTTTAAATTACTTTAAACAACTTTTAAACTGACAGGTAAAAACAGCACTCTCATTTAAAAGTACAATAAAGTCTCAAGACAGTTCATTGAAACACAGACTCCTAACTGTAAATTAATTTCCTAAACAGGAAAGTGATTTTAAGTAAACAATTTTTTTAATGAAGTTTTTTTCCCCTAAAGGGAACTCATCTGCCTACCAAAGGAACAGCACAAGCCCACCATCAATCCTTGAAAGCCTCAGAGAAGAGTATTCTTTGGTGACAGTGATGCTCTTAAGGGCTTCTTTGTCAGTTCAGCCTGAGCTGACTAATGGTTTAGGTCAAGAGATTGTAGGTTACCTATGTCCTTATTTATTATTTTCATAACAAATCTTTTGACAGTTATACAGACAAGTTTGGTCAGACATATGGGTCTATAACTTCCTAGGTTTATTGACACTTCACTGTTGTGCAAGGTGAGTCAGTTACTGTCCTCCATTCATCTGGAACAATGCTTTTTTGGAGGCTGACACTAAATAACCTTTAGGGGGCCTGACAGATCCTGTTTCAGCCTGGCCAGTAAGTAGCGTGATATATGACCTGACCCCATGGAAGCAGTGTTCTTGGCCTTGAATAGTGCATTGAGGACTCACTCATGGGAGATTTGAGGAGGTGCAGATGTGGGTATCAGATCTGGAATAAGAGGTGATACGGAGAATGAAGTTAAGAGCTAAATGTATCCACTAGTAGACTGACTATGTACCCTGGGTCTGAATGTGTATGTGATATCATTTACTATTAGCTCTGTCTAGTGCTGTGCATTATTTCTGAAGTTTCTAACATAGTTAACGAAGGCATTGTAGTTGTCATTTGCCTGGGTAGCTATTTTTACCGGGATTCAATCAGGGTGCAGAGTTTTCTGTTAAATTTAGCAAGATGCTTTTTTGGATTTTTTTGCATCTTGAGAGTTGCATTTATTTTTGCATGGATTGTTAATAATATTACTGTGATTAAGGAAAATGAAAATTTTAATAACTCATCATCATCATCACCATCATCATCATCATCAACTCTCTTTTTCCCATGTTATACATGGAGTTGGCATGTCATGTTAACTGTTGCCATCTCTCTCGATTCAGTGCTACACTCCTGCCTTCTTTGACACTCATACCTGATCATAACAAATCTTCTTTCACACAATCCAACTACCTCTTTGCTGAATACCCTCATTTCCTCTTACCTTCTTCCTGTCTGTCCCAAATCTTCTTCACCAGCTTGTTCTCTGCTTTTCTGCTCATTTGCCCAAACCACCATAATCTGTTCTTTTTTATCTTTTCTGCATTGGCTTCTGCTCTTATGTCCTAATTTCTCCTTCTCTCAGAAAGTGTGCATCCTACCACCCATCTCAGGCACTCCATTTCCATCACCTCTAACTTCCTCATTTGCTCTGCCTTTACTTCCCAGGCTTTTGTACCATACAGTAGTACTGGTCTCACCACCCACAGAGACCAAAGTACGACTAGAAAACCCTAGAAATAGATCTATATATAGATCTATGTTTTTTCCTCTGGAAGAAAAGCTGTTTGAACTCTTGCATCTAGTTGACATGCCAGAAACACAACCCTATGTGAAAGACATTTGAATTGTATCTCACTATTCGGATAAATGAAAGTTGCAGAAGTATATACTTTTCTTGCACAATAATTTTCTAGTACTTACCAAAAAGAGTAGGATTGGAATTAACTAACTGCTTAGCAACAGTGGGGTAAACTAAAGCTATATTTGCTGTGTCAAGTTTCAATCTAACATTCATAGAAAATCCACCTTTACTAATGCATATCTACATTTTAATAGTGGTCATCTAATGTGGATAAAGAATATGAATATAGGTAAAGGCCAATTTGTATGTCTTTCCCATTTAGTTTCTGAGGACAATCTCTTTCAGAGTGCTTTGAAACATATCATCCTATTGACATTGTGGAAGGAGTTATACAAGAGGTCAATCACAAACCTTTGGACTCTTTTGCACCTATCTTAAAGAAACCCATTTGTTCTACTAGACAAACTCAGTCCACCGGGAGTGTCTATAGTTTTCTCTTGACAATAGTCATATTGAAAAAATTCTCAATGAGTACTGGAATTTGTTACTTCAATTTGAGGGGGTTATTGAGAATTGGGGTATGTCCCCAATTTAGTTATAAAAGGTTTAAATATTCAAAGACGATTAGAACTTTTGAATGGGCATACTGATTTTTGTATGAACAGACCTCTCAGGATGCTCAAATGTCGCTTTTGCAAGCAGTGTAAATACATTAATCTTGGAAATACATGATGATAGGTCATGATAATAAAGATATTAACTCTAAAGAACATTATGACTGTTAACACTCGAGGTGTAGATTATATTATGACCTACTTGTCTTGCCCTGCTTTTTATGTAGACAAAACTAGGAGCAAGTTAAAATATAGAATTTTTCAATATTATTATTTTATAAAAAGTTTGATTCTAATGCTGCATTGACTAAGTGTACAACCTCTTATATTAATTTTAACGTCTGTATTTTTTTTGTTTTGTAAAAATCTTTAAAACAAGAGAGATGGCATAGGGATAACCTTTGGCTACACAGAGAGCTTTATTTGAAACTTAGTTTGGCATATATATGGTATATCTTCTTTTGACTTTTTTATATTCTGATGAAGTCTTCTTTATTAGAAGAAAAAAGCACTTACCATATTAATGTTTTCAGTCCAGTAAGTGCAGACTAGTATTTTTTTAATGGTTTTATTATTTCACTTGCTTTGGTCATACAGCTCATCGTTTTGTTTTATATCTTCCCCTCTATTCTCCTTAATAGAATGTAAAATGGGCAGTTGTCCCACAAAAAATTATGCATTGTTTCTCACTATCTATAAATCTTTCATGCTATACTTCTGTGTGGTATTCTTCTTGCTCATCTCCATCTCTGCCTTTACTATGTCTCCCAAATGGGGAAGGAATATTAGTAAGGAAGGTACAAAAAAATGTGGACACTGTAATCAGTGTTCATATATAATGGAGGAAGAGCAGATATCCTTGGATAATATTATGGGAAGTAAAATAATTTTTAGCAAAGGGAATTGTCAAACACAACATGTGGTATATTTGGGGAAATGTACCACATGTTCAAGTTTTTATGTTGGAAAAACAGACAGAAGATTGCGGAACAGAATTTATGACCACTTATACTGTATAAAAAAGAAAGATAAGAACAATGCATTATACAGGCATTTAGAAGGAAGTATTGGATGTGATATGTTCAAGTTTGCTATATTGTAGGTGATTAACAGTAATCCTAGGGGAGGGGATGTCAAGGCAATACTGGGGGAAAGGGAAATCAAATGGCAGATCAGATTGAATGCTGGTTGTACCCCTGGTATTAACGAATACATTCCCACTAAACCTCTTATTAGGGTTTAGCATCTGTTCACAGTGCAGCCTGTGTTATTTTCAAGTAGGATGCAATTTTAGACAAATATGGAATGAAGTATGTGTGCATTTTTATGTACACATTTTTTACACATTTGTATAAATGTTGGAAATATTTATATGTAATTGTGAATTACATTACATTGTTTTTAGAATACAATGTCAAGTCTACATTTTATAAGAAATAATCTTGATATCATTAGCAACAGCTTTTTTATTATATTTTTTACTATTTTGATAGTAACAAAGGTAATAGGTTTGTTTACGTGATTAATTGGTAAAATGGGCGGGAAATTTAGGTATATAAGTGTGTTCAATTGATTTCTGCTTGTTCTGGTGAAACCTACGTACTGTAGGTGAAAGCGCTCAACACTTGTTATTTTGGACAATAAATAGAGGTTTTTATTTAACATTGGATCCTGTCACAGTAGTTCTTTGTGGAATCTTTTTGTGGTTTTAGTCGTTTGGATAGTACTCATGCATCCCTAATCAGCATCAGGTTGCATCTTGCTACGTAATCTCTGCTATTTAGCACTGTGTGATGTTGATGTCACTATGTTTTTTTCTGAATATCCCCGCCTTGTTTTTTTCTATTATTCTTTACATTTTATGATGTCAGATTTAGTAGATGGAGCTTATTTCATTGCTTGTCGTGCTGTACTAAATATATAATTTTCACAGACAAGCTATTTCTGAAAATGACTTCAGGCTTTTTTAATACATTAGGAGTTACCTTTAGTGAGGTCTATGCTAATAGACTGACTTTGGAAACTGTCAGGTTTCATATGATTGAACTGATATGATCAACTATTTAAAAAGTTGAATGTATCCCTATTTGCTTAAACAGCGAATTCTCCTAAGATCATAATGCAAATGGAAACAGGAAACACATCCTTTTCCCTGCTGAAGTGTAATCTCAGAGTTGGTATATATAATTATCAGGGGCCTGGCTGTGCAGCTGGGGCTTGCCCCCCCCCCCAGCTAAAATGCCATTTTACAGTTTTTACATATGTTCAACTTTTTAAATAGTTGATCATATGAGTTTAATCACATGAAATTTGACTATTTCAAAAGTCACTCATATGACATAGATCTCCTTTGGTCATATATATCCCAGAACTATTTTTTTTGAGAACCACAATGTTAAAAACTGAAAATCATTTTAGCAGCAGCTTTTTTTTTTTTTTTTTTTTTTCTGGGACAGGCTATAGATATTTACCCTTCATCAAATGTTATGGCATTTGAAACATTGGGCTTTGCCTGCTATTCTAGATTTTCATGACTGTCTATATTTATCTATTTATTTGAGATTACATATCTCTTTATTTTTGTTTGATAAATTTTTCCTATTTAAATAACTAAATGAAGTTGACAAAGATGATGAATGAGAAAACACTGGCACGGAATTTATTTACTATAATTTATATAATAGTAGTAGTACAGAGACAGGCACACATGTTGTTTACGTTAAGTGTTCTAGTACTCCACTGATGTATAAATGATAAGGACAATTCATGGGATTTACATTACCTAAAAATGAACTGAAGTGAGGTATAATTTGTAAACTGAGTCCTATGTAATGATGCATGTGATATGTTAAATTACTACATATTATAAACAAACATAAGCACACCAAAACCTATAATTTAAGTAGTACCTATACAGAACTGAAATGAAGTCATCTGGTATCCTGTGCAGTTTGATGACATTGTCCTTGCCTCAAGATGCAACTACCTTGAATTTGTTCATAATACTTCTAAGCATACAGGTGCAAAGCTCCCTGTCTAGACTATGCATACAAAACAACAGATTTTATGTAATTAATCAAAGGTCATGTCACTTTTTTTGGCTTAACATGGGTTTCAGTCAAGTGCCTACCATGTAATTTTCAATTAATTATTTTAATCTGTTTCATATATTTTATCAGTACCTATAATATAAATACCAATAATGGCTGAACCTTCGTCAGCATGAAATATTTCTGAATCATTGACAGAAAAAACTCAATATTTCTCAAGTAATGTAATAAAGTAAAATCATACTCTTCCTTACAGTCCATACCTCTTCAGAGATGTCCACTTTCCATTTTCTCATCACAAGATCATCAGCATCAGTATCGTTGCATGTTTTGCGTTTTTCTGCAAAGGCTAAGAATATCTTTTTTGACTCAATATATACCAGTGATGGAATTCTGTAAGAGGTTTTTTTGTCTGGAAACAGGACCTTATAATGTGTTTGCTGCTTAAATCATAAAAGGAAAAAAAGTACAGTTGTATAAGTAAACTTGCCATAACACTAGATGTTTGAATGATCAATACTATAGTAGCCTTAGCTATATTGATTATATCATGCCAAGGATATAACATTCAGCCAGATTCCAAAGCTTAGGAGCACCTTTCACATGCCCAAACTGTCGGCAGCTGAAGCTGAGCTGACTAAAAGACTAGTTTGGGACACCAAGCCCTTCCCAGCTTTCCTACCAACAGATAGGAGGAGGCAGAGCCCTGAGGGGACAATCTTAGAAAAAAGAAAAAAATAAATAACTGCTCACATCCTGGCATAAAAAACACACCAAAAACCAAGGTGGATAGATGAAGGGAAGGAGCAGCTACTGCAGCAATGATCATTCGAACATGTACTGCTATGGTAAGTTTACTTACACAGTTGTACTATGTTCATTATATTGATCACTGTCACAGTAGCTTTAGGTATATGGATAGACTACCTAGCTTACTACATTTGGGAGGTGGAAGGAGAAGAGTCCAGGAGCCCCTGGAAAAGGGCTCTAGCTAAGCCGGAATTGGACCAAGAGAAGGAGTCAAACGTATAATTCTTTGTAAAAGTATGTACAGCAGACAAAGCAGCAACTTTAGTAATACTTTTAAAATACAACCCTTTCTAGAAAGCCATAGATGAAGCCAAGACCCTAATAGAGCGGGCCTTGACCTCACCTGGAATAACTTTGTTATAGTAAGTATAATAAAAGGTAACAGCCTTATTCAACCATTTGGAAATAATCTGTTTTTACACGGGTTATACCTTATTTTTACTTTCATAAGAAATGAACCATTGATCTGTCAAGACAGTACCCAAGATATCTGAGGATATCCAAAGTATGGAGCTCAGGAAACAAAACTGGAAGATGGATAGTGTAGCTTAAAGTAAACACGGATACCACTTTAGGGTTAAGAGAAGGATTAGGTCTCAAAGAAACCCTGTCCCTGTGGAAAATGAGATAGGGTTGACTTAGCTTGCAGCTTTTGCGGAGGTCAGTGTGATCAGTAAAACTGGTTTCCATGTCAAGAACCTTAAGTCAGAGAGATTAGAGGGTTTAAATAAATCAGTGTTTAGCTTCTCTGTCACAAAATTAAGAACCCCAGGAGGGGCCAAAGGGTTTATTTGGAGGCCTCTTGTGCAAAACTCCATTCAAAAATATTTTGACATGAGACTGTAATCAAAGAATAAGATCCATGGGCAGACATGCTGAAATGGCTGATAAATGAACCTTAATAAAGGAACAAGAAAGGCCATAGGACAGTAACTTACATGACTATTGTAAAACCAGATAACAACTAGCCCTGAATGGGTGTTGCTAATGCTGTTGGCATCAACTAGAGAACCTTTACCATTTCCTAATATATGATTTTCTAGGAGCAGGTATTCTTGCCTCAACTAGTACCTGCTGCATGTACTGTCCTAAGTAAACAGGTGAATAAAAGTAATTAAGACCATATCATCCATGAAGTTAACCGATGTTGGAGTATGTTAAACCTCTCCTCTTGTGTGAGTAGATCCAGTCTGTCTATGAGGTTTCTTGTGGTAATTGCTCTCTGGCCATTTTCAAAAAAAAAAGGGAGAACCATGGTTCTCCTGGGTCAGAAGGGAATCACCACAATGATCTTGGGGGATTCCTTCTGAATCCTCAGAAGTACCCTGGATATTAGTTGAAAGGGTGCAAAAGCCTACAGGAACATTCTCACCCAAGGAACAGAAAGAGCATCTGTCAGGCCTTCTTGCATGGAGTCCTGGAACATAATCTTCCAAGCTGATTGTTCAGACAGATGGCAAATAGGTCTATTTGAGGAACCCTCCACAGATGGATCAAACTGTGGAAGATTCACTGATCTAGTTTCCATTTGTGAGAGTCTTCCCTGGTCCTACTCAATTTGTCTGCCACACAACTTTGCTTTGTCAGAATGTAAGATGCCTCTAGTATGAGATTGTGCAATGAAGCTATATACAAAGCTAATATGGCCAGTCTGAAAAAGGGGTATAACCTGGTTCTCCCCTGCTTGCTTATGTACTACATAACTGTGGTATTGTCTGCAACAATTAAAGAGGTCCCAGAAACCAAAAAGGGCAAACATCTCTTATGGAGACTTGCCAGTGGTATCATGAGAATCATAGAAGCCATGAGACCCAGAATTATGAGGTATTCCCTCACAGTGAACAAGGTTTGAGTGGAAAACCTTAGAAATAGATCTAGATATAGATATATTTTTCCTGTGTAAGAAAAAATTCTCTGAACTGAGGAGTCTAGATAACATCCCAGGAAAACAATTCTGTGAGAATGAGTCAAAAAGACTTTTGAATGTTTTCTTGGAATCCCAGCTTATGTAAGAGATCTCTCACCTAATGGAGAGTGTCCTGACACTTTAAAAAAGGCTCTGCAAAGATAAGCAAGTTGTCTATAAACACAGTAATATGGGGATACCCTGTAGCCTGCAATGAGCTATAACTTGAGCTAGACACTTTATGCCCATTCTTAGTGTAGTGGATGGTCCAAAGGGTAAGGCAGAGAACTGATAAGATCCAGACACACAAAGCCTTAAGAAACATCTGAAGTCTGAATTAATATGGATGTAATAAATCATCCTCTTTTAAGTCTAGTGTTAATAGGAAACACAAAAGAGGAAGAAGAGGTAACAGGTTGTGAAGTAAAATCATTTTGAATTTGGGCACTATCACAAACTGGTTTAGGAAAGAAATATCCAAAAATGGTCCAACATCCTTGAATAAAAACTGTTCCCCACTTGAGAAGGAAGAACTGGTTCCTTGAGATAACATGTTATGAAGAACAGGAGGAAACAATAGAGTCTGATCTGGAGATGAGTTATGACCCCTGGAAAGGAGGAATTTCCTCCTACTGCCATCTGTAACCTTGATGGATGATCTTCAGACTCCATTTTTTCTGAAACGATCTGTTGCCAAGAGAAAAATGGAGATTTAGACGTTTTGGAAAAAAAGGGGGGCAGGGTTGGAGGGGTCACAAGGTCTCTTGAATAGTCATTCAGACTTGCTGGACTGTCATTCATTTTGGGAGGTTTGAGGCTCCTTTTGGAACTTCCTTGCAATTTATTATTATTAAACATCAGTTTATCTGTATTGTGTTCAGATGGTTTATTCTGCTTTTTACCAAAACTGGATAAAGAGTTAGAGAATCCCTTTGAAAATCTGGAAAAGGAGGGCTTAAATATCATAAGAAGGTCACTGTATCAACTCACCTTTGTAGCAGAGGGGCCAAAAACTCTATCCAAAGAGGAATTTAAAGTCTCATGTTTATGATCATCTGGGTGGTTCTGAGAACGCATCCATGTAAACCTCCTCAAAACTGTACCAGTGACCATAGCCCTGGAAGAAGTATCAGCAGAGTCATACACATACTGTAAACCATGAATAGTGACGTGCAATAGAAGAAACTGAATTATTGAAAGCTGATTTTTCCTTACAAGAAGAAAAAGTGCAGAAAATATTCCTCATACTTTCACAGTTAGTCAGAACAGTCAATGCCCAGTCCATAGTGCTGTAGGTACTACACCAGGGGTTCTGGGGAAAAGGATGAATGGTCTGAGGTACAACAAATAGCCACAGCAGTCACCCACCTGCTGATGAGGCAAATTGCTAGCCTACTGAGGTGGCAAAGGCAGTGTGCTTGACTTTTTTCTTTTCGTGGCCTGAAGCAGGACCAACCACGGGACTGGTATTTTGTACTACACATCTTTAAAAGTCACGTTTTCACAGCAAAATGCAGTACAAACTATTTTGAAACATTATCCAGTCCCCAAAAGTAAAATACACACAATTTCTCCACAGAAAAATGGTTTTCAGTTACTTTACATGATTTTTAAACTGACAGAAAAAAAGAATACTCCCTTTTAAAACAGTCTTGTGGCAGTCCATTAAATCACAAAACTCCTAGCTTTAAATAACTTTCCTGAAGAGAAAAGTGATACAACACAAACAATATTTACAAAGTGGCAGTTTTTTCTGCAAAAGGAACTTATAAGCCCAGCAAAGAAACAGCTTCAAGCCGACTGTCGATCCTCAAAAACCTCACAGGAGTGTACTCTTCAGTGGCAGTAAAGCTCTAAAGGGCCTGGTGCCCAAACATCTCTTTCAGTCAGCTCAGCTCAAGTTGCCTGACAATTTAGGTATGTGGAAGGAGCCCCGAAGCTTTGGAAACTGGACAGCTGTTATATCCTTGGCAGGATATAACCCATATAGTTAAGGCTACTGCAGCAGTGATTAATATGATGAACATCACTTGTTTCTATTCCAAATTTACATTAACAAACATACTTACACTAAGTAATGCAATCAGAATAAAAATGTCGGCTATGCCTGAAGTCTCTTAAGAGCCCAATAAGTTACTACTGAACGTTCCATTGATGCACTAGTGAATGGCTCCTCATGACTAGTAAGCCTGACGGAAATTATAAACAGTTGCAGTTGCATATATTAAAGCAAGGTCAATTTGGCAAAGCAGAATCTTAAACTATATAAAACCAAACTACGCAGCATTGTTGATGTGTGGGAGAGCCACCACTGACTGATAGTCTCCATAGTGGATCATACAAAAAAAAAATTAACCACCATAGTGTCTGCTAGTACAGCAAATGCCTTATTATGGCAGACAGTGCTGTTGCCCTCTGAAACTCTCTCTGTCAAATCCTTACTATGCTCAGTGGTCTCATTCTCCTGGCCTCCTTTCCAGTGAATTGCCCTGTAATATGTGGCACAATTGAATCATTCATAAGGAAGGTGCATATGCAGCTCATTTGCATGTTGCTGTAGTTACACAAGATATGCACTGCACGTGTTCTGAATACTTGTCACAGCACTGGAAACTGCACAGCATTTCTGACATTCAGTGCAGGGAAAGAAGGAAGACAATTAAATGTATAATGCTACAGTTAATATATCTGAACTGTGCAGGTCCTTAGAAAACTTTACTCTTTTCTACTAAAAAGATCAACTTATTTGTTGAGAGCTATTTTAATTACAAATAAGTACAGAATAGCAGACACAATAACAATTTAACTCATACTTACTTGTACATGCAGGTGCTAGCCAGGCATTAATGATCTGAATAGGATCCAGTGCTCCATTTGAGAAAAAATGGCAGTCAAAGCCTACAGGAAATGAAGGGCTTATGCTTGGTGCAAGCCCCTTACTCTGCAGTACTGCTGTGTTAAGACCTGTCGTACAGAAGTCTGATCTATAATGAATGCCTGCCATGGTCTCTACAGGTGTTTGTTACCACAAATCTAAGTGCTTACAAAGTAGCTTTAAGAATACACAGCAGTGATGGTTTGTGATTTATGCATTTATTTATTTAACTTTGATAACCAGGAAGTAGAACCTTTTTAACTTTAACTAGGACCCTAAGACAATAGAGTACATTGACACTATATTACACTGAAGATATGTTTACAATGAGTCTCCAGATGAAAACAATACGAGAACTAAGATTTCAGTACAGTATGTACATTTTCTGCATAAGCCTTATATATTTTTATACTGAACAGAAACATGTTTACATTATATACATTTAACAGCGGGAATAAGTGGCTAGATAAATATCCAGTTCCTTAAGTGAGCAGTGTATAGCAGGAAATGTTCTCTTCTTTGTCATGAAAGCAAGTACAGGTTGACTCCTTTATTAGAAGGTCTTTAAATGATTTCTTTAAAGCTTGAAGGGTGGTTTGTTGGCTTAGTTTAGAGAAAACTCTTAATCCTGCTGCTATTCTGAATCAGGGTCATCATGGGTAAATGGAGCCATCTTGGATGTCCCTAAAAGAGTAATTTCTCTAAATTGTAATTTTGACTTTAATGGGAAGCCTGGCCTTGGTTAATGTTCTTGTAGTGCAGAGTGCTAAATAAAGGAGTGTCTCTGTACTTTGGGGGCAGCCATTTTATGCTGTTAAGCAGTTTACATGGGTTGATATTTGCCTTTTCAAGAAGGGCAAATCTACATATCCTGTTTAAAATGGATTTGACAGTCTGTGCGTTAGTACAGGAATGATAGGTAAGCAGTGGGATGCCATATTACATTTTGAGAATAAGAACATTATGTGTTACAGCCTGCCTTGTTGGGGGGGGGGGGTAGATGTGTCAATTTGTAGCAAAGCTTTAGTTATGACAAGATTTTACTCACAGTTTTGTTTGTGTAACTGGTAAAAGTGAGAAGGGTCAAGAGCAAGTCCAAGGTTAAGTCAGTTCTAGGCTGTTAGAAATGGGGGTTCCCTTTATTTTCAGTTTGTGATACGACTCTGCTCCCTTCAGAGTCCTTCCCAATTACTGATGTTGCATATCATAAACATGACATTTAGACACTTTCTCAAAAGTAATGGGTTCTCCCACAAATTTACAATAAATGGAGTTTCCAACAGTGTAATCTCACACTTGAGGCAGTTGAAGCCCCTTAACCACATCCCTAACATCAGTGTGAGTCTCCAAATAAAAAAAAATGAAATCCATACCTATTGTACTGTGGACCTTATAAAACAGCTTTTATGCATCTTGACACAAGAACTCCTCTTCACACCTGCAACAATCAGTCCCCTAATTCTCACACATTGTTGGAAATACACGTTTTGCTTCTCCACTTCTTGTTTCATCAGTCATCCTAAGACAGAGTGCTTCACCTGACCTCTGTCACCCACCCACCAACCACAGATTGCAAGTGAACAGACTCCCATATTAAGCCAGGTGCATTTCAAAACTCAATTGTTTACCCATCACCTAGGCAAGTAGTGGTCAGTGCCTGTGGGCTATATCCATCAAACTATCAGTAAATAGAGTACTATCAGTGTCCCAAGCTTTCAGAGGTCAGGGCTCTCAGTTACATCCATAAGACTACCAGTACTCAAGCCAATCAAAACCCATCTCAGCAATGAACAGTGGATTGTGAGCCTATCCTAATTCCAAAAATTCCATCTCTACCTATCCTGTTAGCCATTGGCTTATCCTACTAGCTAGCATTGTGTTCACCACACTCTAAAGCTATCCCCCAATAATTGCAGGGCAGAGAGTAGCCTGCCCCAAACATTTGGTGAAGTTATCAACTTACCCTTTCCATAAGCAGCTACACTCTGTGACTACGGATAAGATGGCTCCAAAGAATATGCTCAGTGGCCCACCCCCTGCATTCTGTAAAGGGCATATCTTCTCTCATACTCCAGATACCTAATGCTGTAATATACTGATGTTGATGAGATCTGTTTTCCCAACTCACCAGCAGAGCATTGTGTAACCTAATTATTAAATTACTCTGTGAATGCTGACCTAAACTAGATCTCACCTATGACCACCTCAGTAAAAGAAACTCTGCCTTAGACAACTGATGCTGCAGATGGCCCTGAAGCATATCTTTTCCATGGCACTGTGGATTCTTCTACAATTAAAGTCTATATCAATAGCATAAAATATTTATTCATTATAGTTGCAAAAACTGTGCGTAGATATAGCTTAGCCTGTGACTGAATCCAACCTATTCCACGCCTCTTTATGTTGATTTTGGTTATGCTTTTGCTCTTTCTGGTTTTTAGAGAACTATGATTTTGCTGTTGTTACTGGTTTACAATTAAAACATTGAACATCACAATGTAAATCTATCAAAAATGCGGTTTACATGTTTAATGTTTGGAATACAAAGTAGGGTGAAATATTGGACACTAATACAGGAGAAGTCAAATTCGACTTCTGCAGTCTGGTGTCCCCTTCGCAGCAGTATGTATGGACCAGATCCATACTGCACAATGCTCACAGTCATGATTTTGCAGGGGGCAAGCCCCCCTGCACTTCCCACACCTCCTGCTACTTATATAGTCTAACTCCGAGATCGCACTACAGTGCAGAAAAGGGTAAATCTCCCGATGTACACTGTCCTGGTCTTCGGTCTTCCTGAGTCGACATTACAACCATCTACCAGAGGGTTTTCTGCATTCCAAATACCGCACATGTAAGCTTCACACAAGGTGCGTTCAACATACTGATAGTAAACCGTTGTTACTAAATAACCCACAGTAGTGCTACTTATCTATGCAAAAACACTTCAGTGTATTTGAAATTGAGATTACTGCAACTATCAAATGCCACTGGAGAATTTCATCAACATAGGTATATTGAACCTTCATCACTGTGATTATGTTGCCCAGACATCTCATCTTAGCATCTGGTTGCAATGTTTTGATTATCTGAGCATACAGCAACATACCTGTACACCATTTGAGCTGTGGTGCTACTGACGGACAAGAATATTTAAATGGCAGCATATTTGGATTTCATTAAAGCTATAGATGGAACCAGTTTTCTATATTGCCTCCATTTACAAAAAGGTGATTAATCAAATAATTTGGTTGTATCAGTACTATGATAGATATGGATCTCCAACTGGCTCCCTACTTTAAGAAATTGTTAAACTATTTCACAAACCTGATTACCAAAAGTATAAATGTAACATAATTTGCTGAACAGTGAGTTTTACTTCATTTTGTGATGCAAGCTTAGGTTCAGATATGAAAAAAATACATTTCAGGTTAAGAAGTTAGATCAGTCTAGGCAATCAGAATGCAAGTTGCTCATTAAAGTTTATTATTAATTATACCTTACTTGATTTAAAATGATACATGGCAGATTGCAAAGAGAAAGAAAGAGAGACAAAGGAAGAAACTAAAGAAATTAGTATGCATATAAGGTTTATTATCTATCCTTATTTTCAGCAAATACTCCTAATGCATGTCTCCAAGTACTGCAGAAAACTGCATGAGTGTATCTGATACACTTTAACATGATATGAAACAAAAGTAACAATGAAACAAGTAAACTTCTAAACTTAATCTTGACAGTAAAGTCAAAACAATTAATCTACCTCATTTGAAAGTATGGACTGGACTGTGCTGCCTTGTACCTCTCTAATACATGCTTTTCTTTTTCATTTTAAAACTGTTGTGACTCTAATGCATATATTGGAAGAAGGGTAAATCTGTGATGCTATGATAAAAACATTTAACTTTTTCAAAGATGTTAAGAAAGCCCAAGAGGAACCCTTAAAAGATGAGCTGCGGAGTAAAATAAATGGGATAGGGAGAATTTTAGCATAGCTGCAGAACATATCACTGAGCTTGTTCACAGAAATGTTTGCAGACATGTGGAGTGGGTTCCAATGAAATTGTGGAATCAAAAGCCATCAAGATGGCACCTGTAAATCAGAAGGAGGAGCCATAAGTAAAATGTAACAAAAATGGGATTCAGAATGTTTAAGTAGGAGTTAACAAAAAAGAAGTTATGTCGTACCATAACGTTCCATCTGTGTTGTAGATCTTTATTCATTCATTACTGTTAGGACTTCGGTTCTGTCCTCAGAACCTACACGGCCAAGCTCATGCCAGCCAAAAACTCTCAGCTAAGACCTACCCACAATGCCCTTCTCATAGTCTCTTCAGATGAGTTTGCCCGCCATTATTTTATAGAAGTAATAATAGTGATAGTAGGAGGCTCTGTCTGGGCAGATACCTTAACTAATAAGGAAATCCTAAAGTCCATCTGGACTCCAGGCAGGGGGAAGGAGGGCGGGAAGTAATGAATGAATAAAGATCTACAACACAGATGGAATATTATGGTAAGTCTTAGCTTATTTATCTGATGTTGTAAATCTTTATTCATTCCTTACTGTTAAGGCCGAGTCCCCAGTTACTTGAGTCCTAGGTGGCCCTAAGGAAGGACATTCTGGAGCACTATAAAATCAAAAGATACTCGTCCCCTGGAAGCCAAATCCAATTTGTAATGAGTGATAAGGGTATGAGGTCTTGCCCAAGTGGCTGTTGTGCAGATATCATCCATAGAGGCTCTGGAATGAAGTAGCCATTGATCTAGTGGAGTGAAACTTTATTTTGGAAGGTAAGGACACTTTGTCCCAATGGTAGATGAAAGTAATGGCATTTCTGAGCCAAGAAGATAAGGTCATTTTGGAAACAGGCCTACCCAGTCTGGGTTCTGCTAAGGCCACAAACAATTGATCCGTTTTTCTGAAAGATTTATTTTTGTCCAGATAGAAACAAAGTTGCCTGTGAACATTGAGGGTATGCAGAAGGTATTCCCCTCTATTTGAATGGTGAAGAAAGAAAACCGGTAGGTCAATAGATTGATTAATGGAAAACCCAGAAATGACCTTGGGCAAAAAGGACAGGGTCCGTACATAGCGACACTCTTTCCCTATGAAAAATCAAGTAAGGTCTCTTGACACTCAAGCCTGCAACTCTACTCTTCTTGCTGAGGTAAGGGCTACCAGAAGCAGAGTTTTAAAGACAAAAAGTTTATATCACAAGCACTAGAAGGCTCAAAGGGAGGGCTTGTTAATGACTGAAGCACCAAAGACAAGTCCCATGGCTCTAAAGGAGGCTTTACCGGAGGTTTAATATGTAATACTCCTTTCATGAAGGTTTTGCACAGTCAGTGTGACATAACAGATGAATTGTCAATTCCATTGTGAAAATTTGCAATAGCTGCTAAATGTACTGTAGTTGTCGATGCTGAAGCTCCTGTGTGCAATAGGGTAGTCAGATATAGTGGTTCCTATTACGTGATCAAAACTATAAAACTTCGAACACCACAAGATCGAACTTGTATGTTCGAAGTTTTATAATTTTGAACACAAAAAAAAAGAAAAATGGACAGAAAGTAACTGTCGTAAGCAGGGGGGCAAGCCCCACCTGCATCCCCCACACCCCCCGCTCTTTAAATATACCAACTCTGAGATTGCACTACAGTATGGAAAGGGAATACTTCCATTTACTGCACTGTAGTGCGATCTCAGAGTTGGTATATTTAAAGAGTGGTGGGTGTGGGGGGTGCAGGGGGACTTGCACTCCTGCTTACAACAGTTATTGAGCTGTTTTTTTTATTCGAATTGCTGAAACTTTGAACACTTGTGTTTGATGCTTTCAGGTTTGAAGTTTCAGCAATTTGATAATGCAATAGGAACCCAGGTATTGAAGGATCTTCTGAATAGGCATGGAAAAGGGATCTATGTTATGTTCTTTGACCCATCTAGAGAACTTAATCCACTTACTAGAATAAATTTTCCTGGTGGAAGGTTTGTGCGAAGCCAGAAGAATCTCGCAAATGGGATGAAATATCACGTAGCCTGGCAATCATCGGAAGTGGAGAAACCAAGCTGTGAGCTGGAGGCTGTGGAGATTGGGGTGAATCAGTCTCTGAGGATGAAACGGCAGACCTTGGGATTGATCCAGGATCCACAGGTTGTGAATCAGGTGAGGCCATAGAAAAGGGATAGTACATCCAAAAGAAGATCCAGCACAAAGGAAGAAAAAATTAGATACGAGGTGATGTGACATTGGTACATGAATTTGTTAGATATCTTAACAGCAATAGATGGGATATTCAGTTTACTTTAACTATTGAATATCAAGAAATTATTTTTTTGGATGTCCTAGTAACTCGACAGGAAGATCACACATTGGAAACGTGGGTACATAGGAAATTTCCAAAATACAACACATTACTTCATGCTTCCAGTCATCATCCCCGCCACATCATTAACAACATACCCAAGTCTCAATTTCTACGCATGAAGCAGATTTGCTTTTCGGAAGATTCCCACCAGGAGTGCCAAAAGGACTTTACACAAAGACTAATAACCAGAGGCTACAATAAACATCGTATCACCCAAACTGCAACCCAGGTTAAAGATATGCCAAGATCACAACTTTTGGAATACAAACACAGAACTACTGGAGATAATACACAGACACGGCAACCCATTAGATTAGTCACCACATTTGGAAGTAACACACCTTAATTTAGGGACATTATCAACAATCATTGGAATATTTTGTGGGCGCATGAACATCTTAATGAGATATTACCGGATCGATGTGCTTTTTCTTACTGTAGGGGCAGAACGATTAACTCACATCTTACACACTACAAAAGATACAACCCACCAATCCCAATGCAGAAAACACTATTGGGTGACTCTCTAGTAGGCTGTGTTCCTTGTGGCCACTGCAGTGCATGTAAACATATTTTCAAAAGCAAAGAATTTACTAGTTGTAACACTTCTAAGGTGTACCAGATCAGAATTTTTGGTAACTGCAGCAGTGACTGGTTGATTTATTTAGCTACATATACGTGCTCATCCTTTTATGTAGGACAAACATCCAGACCCTTCAGACATTGCATAAGTGAACATCTAAGCGATATTAGAAATAACAGAGTTTCCAGCGCTCTATACAAACACACTACTATACACAAAACTGTGAAATTTAAGTTTACTATAATTGACAAAATTTAGATGTATAGAACTTCCAAAGCAGGTTGGCATGAAATACTAGACAATATGGAGTCCTCTTGGATCACCAGGCTTGGAGCTTTATTCAGAATTGGTTTAAATGAATTAAGTTGAATTTTGCTTTGGTAGTTCCATTTGTATTATATCCAGGGTGTGTATATATCTCTTTAATTTGGGGATATATAAGTTGACACTAGGATGCGCTGTAACTAAATTTTCTGTTGCACTGAAGAAGGCTTATGTTTTAGCCGAAACTGGTTTGCTTTGCTTGATGGAGTTGCCACAATAAAAGCCATTTAATTTTTTCTTCCTTTGTACTGGATCTTGTTTTGGATGTACTATTGCTTATGGTTCGATCCATGCACTTGGTCTACCCTGCGTGGGTTTGGTTTGTTCCCATAGGAAAGGGAACCAGACTTGATGGGGCCAATAAGGGGCAATGAAGATCACTCTGCTTCTCAACCTTTGAGCTTTCTGGAGGAATTTCAGGATGAGGGGAAACGGGGGGAAAGGCATACACCAGACCCAGGGGCCAATCGTGTGTCAGAGCATCCCTTGGTGACTCCCCCTGAGAGGGGATCAGGGCAAAATAGGTTATGCATTTGTTGTTTAAGAGAGAAATAAACATGTCACAGCAAGACCTGCCCCAGCGATGGAAGATCGAAGATCTGATCCGCTATTATAGGATTGAGGGGAAAACTTGTGAGGCGTCAAAATGTACCTGCTCAGATTGTCCGCAATAAGATTGGAACTCCCGGGAATGTCCATTGCTATGCAAAAGCGATTGGAAGCCATGGCCCAGTGCCAAATTCTCATGGCTTCCTGACACAGGGGTAAGACCTGGTTCCGCCTTATTTGTTGATGTACCAGACGATTGACATGTTGTCTGATTGAATTGTAATGCTCCTGGAAGGAAGGGATGTGTGGAACACTTGCAACGCTAAGAGAACTGCCCTCAATTCCAGGACATTTATGTGCAAATTGGCCTCCATGGTGTACCAGGTGCCTTGGACTGTCTTTCCCTGGAAATGCCCTCCCCACCTTAACAGGGAAGCATCCGTGGCACCATGGCCCTGGGCTGGGGAAGGCAGAATGGTCGACAACAATGATTTGTTTCTGGCTTCATCCACCATAGTATTTCTTTCTTGCAAAGGTTTATAAGGTGTATCATGTGGTTGAGTGGATGGGTCAAGATCGGCCATCGTGATTAAAGGAGCTACTGTAATAGTCTCATGTGCAACCTCACCAGTGGTACTAACGTAATGGTTGCTGCCATAAAGCCCAATAGTTGTAGTATAAGGCATGCTGGTACAAATGTCTGTGGAAGGAGGACTTGAATCTGGCTTCTGATTTTTGAAAGCCTGCGAGGAGGATGGGAAGCTTGATAGGACGTTGTGTTGAAGATCACTCCAATGAATTCCAGTGCTCTTGTTGGAGACGTGTGATTTGTCCATGTTGATCATGATACCTAGGCAAAGAGCAAGGCCTTGAGTGTAAGAGAGACTGAGAATGAGAAGATTTCTGTTTGTGACAGTATGGAGCCAATTGTCTAGATATGGAAACACCTGGAATCCTTCTAGTCGGAGATGAGCTACTATGACTGTCATACATTTGGTGAACACTCTGGGGTCTGTTGAGAGACCAAAGGGCAGTACCCTGAACTGATAGTGATTGGCTCCGGAGAAATCTCCTGGAGCGTTTGTCCATCTTTATGTGGTAATACACATCCTGGAGGTCTATAGAGCACATCCAGTTGTCCTTCCCCAGAAAGGGAAAAATGGACTGTACCATGACAATCAGGAATTTTTGAGGTTTTATGAATTTGTTTAGTAAGCTGAGATCCAGGATTGGTCTCCAAACCCCTGTCTTTTTTGGTACTAGAAAAAACCTTGAGTAAAACCCGGATCCTCTCTGGTATGGTGGGACTGGTTGGATGACTCTTGCTTAGCAGCTATTTGATTTCTAAGGCTGTAGCCTTCCTCTGACTAGGTGGAACATCAGGGATTTGTTTTATGGGTCTGGGAGTAAGGTCGAATGGGATATGATAACCTCTGGATATTATTCTCTGCACCCACGCATCCGTTGTTATGAGTTGCCAGGACTGTAAGTGCAGAGTAAAAAGACCCCCGACTGCTTCCAGAGGAAAGCAATTGGGCCACTGTTCAGGAGCGGTGAAAGGACGTCTTCCGGATGAGTTGTCCCCTCTGCAGTGGGGGCATTGCTCATTACGAGTGTAACAAAAAGATCCTTGGGACTTCTTGAACCACAACCCCCCCCTCTAATTTCTGGGGTAGGATCTCTGGGGGGGTTGAAAAATGTATGCTCACAGCAGGCAAGGTCTTTCTGTCCTTCTCACTACGTGATAGTGTGTCTCTTACTTTGGGACCAAAAAGGGAAGATTTGTCAACAGGCGCATTGACAAAGGAAGATTTAAAGGGGTCCGCCAAGTCACACAGATGCATCCAAGCATGCTGTCTTATGACAATGCCTGATGTGGTTGCTCAAGTGGCCCCCTCAGTAGTGCAAGAGATCATGCGCATTGAGGAGTTTGAGCTGGATTCCAGGGTAGCTAGCTGAGAGACAACAGTATCATGCACCTCCTCAGGTATTACCCTCACTAAAGAGGCAGACATTTCTGAGATTAGGTCTCTTTGGAGGCAAGTGAAGTGTGCCAGGTAATTCAGCGACCAAATGGCAAAGGTCACTAAAAAGTAGGCCCATTTCCTCAGTCTGTCCATAGCCCGAGACTCTCTGTTCGGGGGATGAACAGTAGAACTATTTTCTGCCAGTTCCCACTTGGTGGCGGCCACCACAACCATGGAATCAACTACCAGTTGTTTGGACCAGTTGAGTTGTTCTCCAGGGGACAGGTTCAATGTTGTCCAGGGCCTACCAGGCACACTGCACAATAAGTCCAATAAGCTCATTCGCAGGTGGGGTCACCTAGGAAGTAAATGGCTGAGCAGGGAAAGCCTGCAAGAACACCAATTTCTCTGAAGAAGGGTTGGAGGGCTTCCAATCTCCCCTCTGCTTGAGGATCTCAAGATTGTCTCCAAATGAGACGTCTTCCAGGAGAGACCATGGGGACCCTTCTCTCTCATCACAATCTGTGTCCTCTGTGATGGATTCCTCAGGGGAATCAAGATGCTTCCGTTTGCAAAGTTTCTTCCGGGGTGGCTCCCCAGTGGGATCTTCTGAGGAGGACTCTGGAGAAAGGGTTCCCTTCAAGGGAAGGTCTTGCGGCTCCCATGTTCAGGATCCCAGAGTAGGAGGTTGGGACAGCTACATGCTAGAGAGGGGTTCTGGTGCAATGCTAATGGTGCCAACTGCAATCCTTTTGAAGCAAGGACCCTCTCCATTACCTGGAAAGTAGGCCTGCCTGAGGAGGGATGGGAACCCGGAACTGAGAAGGATGACCTTGGAGCCAGGGTCACAACCCGCCCTGAGGAGCCCACCTCCAGGTGAGGAGCTCCGAGAGGACCAGTAGCCGCTAGGACAGCCATGGTCATAGACGGCACCACAGAAAAAAATACTCTCTGAACTAGGTGCCATGGTACAGACAGCCCAATCACTGCTCCGAGAGTGCACCAGTTCCAAAGGAGCCGTTGCACCAAGAGTAATCAGTGCTGGCAGGGAAGCCTCTGTTGTTGGAGCTGAAACAGAATGCACCGAGATGGCCATTGGTACTGAAGTCTCCGAGACCTGGTTGGAGGCCAGAGGAGGATATAAAGGTGAACATGCCAGTGAGCTTTCGTTCCAAGATGGAGGGAAAACCTAGTTGGGTGGGTAATCCTCTAGCTGCCGAAAGCTGGTCCACAACCCTCACTACATCTTGTTCCAAAAGACTCCTCGTGGATTTGAAGTAAGCTGCCAATGGAGATTCTGGTCTCTCAAAAAATGGACTAAATTGTTGTCCCAAAAAGGGGTCATAAGAGGAAGAATACCTGGTTCTGTGGTTCTGGGAAGGTGCTCGACCTTCGGAACTGATGGTGTAAGTATTAGTGGAGCCATGTAAGACATCAGCACCGTGGCCGGGGATGGTGATGATGCAGGTACAGTTGTTGAACCCTGTGTCAAAAGCAAGGTCAGCACCGAGGAGGATGATGCTGAAGCTGGTACAGTGGTTGGAGTCTGAGTCAGAATTAAGGGTGGCACCGAGGGAGAAGACAGGGACCCTGGTGCCGAAGCTGTCTGCATCAAAGGCGTAGGAGAAGCCCATTGTCAACTCAGTTCTAAGGAGGATGGGGATGTCAGAACTGAAGGACTCCATTTCTCCTTATGCTTAGGAGGTGGTGAGACCTCTGTCCCAGAAAGATCCTTCGCAAAGGGTGATTTCAACATACCCTTTAGAATAAATTTGTTCTTGCATTCTGCCAAAGTACAGTTGCTGAAGCTAGAACAAATGTCACAAGAAACATTAATGTGGTCAATGCCCAAACAATAAACACACCGGGCAGGGCCATCAGAGTTGGGCATTTTACACCCACACTTATCACACTGCTTGAACCCAAGCTTGGTCTTATCCATTATTATAACACACTAATACTACCACACAATAAACTAAAACTACCAAACAAGAAGATAAAGAGATAGTGAAAAACTGTTTTTTTTTATGTACAGAAGGCTAGGAAAGAGTACCAACAACAGTACTAAGAAATGCCAAAAGGTAAGAGGAGGACCTACTAAGGTAGGGAAGAGGGAGTAGTACTAACGATGGTACGAAAGAACTACCAACTTAGTGGGTAGGGGTTATTCAGAAAATAAGAGAGGTAGAGATGAGAAATAAACTTAGACTAGAAAAATAAACACTATGAACTAGAAAACCACAAAATAAGCTACACTTAGCAGGAGAGAAGGCTTAGCACATCTGATGAGGAACGTGGCAAATGAGATCTGAAGAGACTATGAGAGGGGCATTGTGGGTGGGTCTTAGCTGAGAGTTTTTGGCTGGAGCGAGCTTGATAATGGCTGTGTCGGTTCCGAGGATGGAACCGAAGTCCTAACAGTAAGGAATGAATAAAGATTTACAACATCAGATGGATTATTTTATATCAGTCTGTATTCTAATGTGGAGCAGAAGTGCAGCCAACAATCCTTACCTACCAGTGAGTTTTATATTCAGTGCAATGAGCACCATCACTGCAGGATATTTTTAAAATTATCTTTTTATTAAAACTTTAGAAGTATACTTAACATAAAAAAATTACAATTTTCATTTCGCAAGATTGGATTAACACGATGAGAACAAGATGTTTAAATAATACAGTAATTTCTATAAGACCAAATACAATATATTTAGCAAATATTATTATAAGTGCAGCTTATATTCTGTTGTTGCTTAAAGTATATACCAAAATTCAAATGTATGTTTAAAAAAAATCCACAACCAGCCGCCCCATATTCCAAAGGTCTAACACAGACAACTTCCATTACTTCAGAGTGGATCTAAAACAAGTAAAAATGAAAATGTGAAAAACCTACATCTACACTTCTCTGACTAAACTTATATTTAAAAAAACATTGACTCTCTCATTTAAAGAACTGTTTTCAGTCCACACTTTCTTATGTCAACTGCATATTTAACATATTAAACAAGAAGAAAGATGCTGGTGGATAAATCCTCTTAGTGTCATTCTTCTTGTCTGATATTTTAAATGTGAAGGTAACATAGGCTCATATAGACTGCTAATAGTTTTATAGATGACAGCACAACTTTATTGTCAAAGTAATTCTTTCAAATATTTATCAACAAAATAATTAAACAGGAGATTTTTTTAATATTCTGATCTTGAAAAATATGCTCAATTGAGCCTCTTCTTATAAACAGCATCATCATTAAATTCAATAATTTATCTTGATAGCACATCAGAGTTGATTAAATATAGCTGAGAAGCACAGATTCCTGCATATTTATTAATGTACATTCATTTGCTGAAACTTTAGTTTAAAATTCCATTTTTCAATACATTCTGATATTTGAGGTGAAATGCAAATAATTATGGTGTGACCAATTAGTTATATAAAACCTTCTAGATGTTATCTGATTTCAACTTATTCTTCTTTCAGCTACTGATGAGGCTAATCTGAACAGTCTTATTATATTAAAACTACAAAGTACTGAATTTTTGTCTAGATAATTAACATTTTCCAAAGTTAAAGCAATGAATTAATTTGCATCATTTTTGTTTGCTGTTTGCTTCATTCTTTATATTTTGATAACTAGGCTGTCTAACTGAACAGTAAGCATTTTTTTGGGGGGAAGCCTGTAGGAAACAAAAGCTCCGGAATAAAATATAGTTTTACATAAATGGCAAAGGTACGGAATGTATTTTGCTTGCAATTAAGTATAATGCACAACTAGACAATAAAAGTAAAACTTTGTCTTCAACCACAGGTCTCTGGTCCTTTAATGCTACTATGAATCATGAATTGGTTTGGATATGTAAATAATCCCAAATGTGTATAAAGTAGAGTTGTGCAAGTTCCACTTACCTGATATAACAGAAGATATTTATAGAACACACTGACTAACTGGCATTCGGGTTGTAGTGCCTTATGATCCTCCCTATGGCAGTGTCTCAGATCTTCAGACTTCTGCCCTTGCATGTCTGTGGATGCGAAGGACCAATCAGCTGCAAGAGCAGGATAGTCTTTCACAGCCATAGACAGTAGCCCTCAGTTTTTCTGGGGTCCAAAAGGAAGAGCAGATTGAAAATGCAAATTTTGTGAACATTTACTGTTCCAAAACAAAGACAACACACGCACATAACAAAAAGCTGCTAAACAAAAAATAGCAGCAACCACCAACAACAAACTACATACATCCAAGTAAAGGTGGATGGTGGCAGACAACTGCTGGTAAGGCAGTGTGTTCTATGAACATCTACTGTTGCAGGTAAGTGGAACTTACACATCTGTACTGTGTTCAACAAACACACTGCCTTACTGGCATCTGGGTAGATTCCTAAAGCTTACTTAACCTGGGTGGAGGAAGGATAAGGGTCAAGGAGCCCCTGGACAATAGTCTTATCAAAGCCTGCTCTAGATCTTGAAAAAACATTAAGTGCATAGTGATTTGTAAAAGTATGGACTGAAGACCAAACTGATGCCTGTAGAATACTTCTAGAGTTCACCCTTTCCAAAATGCTACAGAAGAGGAAAAAGCCCTAGTGGAATGTGCCTTTACCTTGCCTGGATTTGGCTTGCCATGGTTTGTAACAAAAAATAATACCAGAGGCCAATCAACATGCAATGGTTTGTTTAGAGACAGGATGACCTTTTTCTGTCCCACAGAAGGAAATAAAAAGTATTGTGGTCTGCTGATGCACATCCAAGGTATGAAGATTCCTCTCTCTTTGATTCTTAGTTTCTGGGAAAAATGCAGGATGACTAATGCACTGATTAAGAATGAACTCTGAAACCACTTTTGGCACAAAAGATGGATTAGTGCACATTGCAACCCTATTGTTGTGGAAAACAAGGTAAGGGTGCCTAACCATGATATCTTGCAGCTCAGAATCTCTCCTTGCAGATGTCAGAACAATAAGAAAAACAATTTTTGACATTAAGAAGTTAAGGTCAGCATAAGCTGCTGGTTCAAAAGGTGGCAGAGTCAATTTTTCTAAAATATATTTCAGATCCCACAAGGGAGGAATTTGCATGTAAGGGGGTCTAATATGCAATACTCCATTCATAAACTGTTTTACCAAAAGAGAAAAAGAGGAGAAAAGAAAAGAAGAAAGAGGGGGATCCATAGGCAGACAAACAGAGATGGCCACTAAATGCATCTTAGCTGAAGTAGCTCACACAAGAATTACTAGACTGGGGGATATTAAACTACTTAGAAAACCTCACTGATTTATAAAAAAAGAAGTTATGCACTCACAATAACGTTAAATCTGTGTTGTCCATTTTCATTCTTCCTCAACTTGGCCACTTCTGAAAGCTCTTGAGCTCCTCCCTCTTTCATAATGCCCTAGTTCATAAAATGCCTCAGATATTGTTTGTTGCCCTTTACATCTGTAGAGTATTGAAAAGGAATAAAATAATAAGATAACTAACAAAATCTGGGACTCAAACAAAGGAACAAGGTTCCTTTAGCATCTGTCAGCCTTCCAAATGACAAGTTGGGGGTTGGTAGGAGAGTAGTTGATGAAGAATGAAAATGAACAACACAGATGGAATGTTATGGTGAGTGCATAACTTTTTTATCTGATGTTGTCAATTTTCATTTGCTCCACAACTCCTGGGACAGAGTCCTCAGCTACCTAAATCCCAGGAGGACTCTAAAGAAGGATATTCCTCAGCGACACTGAGCCAAATACTGCTCTGCCCCTAGAGACCAGATCCAATTTGTAATAAGCAATAAAGGTATGAGGACTGGCCCAAGTTGCAGCTGCACAAATATCCTCTAGAGAAGATCTGGACAAAAAAGCTGAAGAAGTAGCAATGGATCTTGTGGAATGTGCTCTTGGTAGTTTGGGTAAGGACATGCTCAATTTATTATAAACAAAGGTAATACAATCAGTCAAGCATTTATCTAATGTTACTTTAGAGAATGATTTCCCCAGTTTTAAATCTGAAAAGGACACAAATAGTTGATCTGTTTTTTTACATTTTTTAGTTCTATGTAACTAAAAATGTAATTGTTTGTGAATATCCAATATATGTAACATATGCTTTCCTTTGTTTAAAACATTTGGAAAGAAGATTGGCAGATTGATAGTTTGATTGCTATTGGATTCTGACACCACCTTAGGAAGAAAGGAATAATTACTTCTCAAGGATACTCTATCTTTATGAAAAATCAAATACGGGGATTTAAAAGACAAGGCCTGTAATTCTGAAACTCTTCTGGCAGAGGTAATAGCTACTAAAAATATAATTGTCCAGGTTAGAAATTTTAGCTTTGTTTTAGCTGGGGTTCAAATGGAGACTGGTTTGAGTTACAAGACTATATTTAAATACAAAGTGGAAATAAGATATTTAACTGGAGGTCTAAGGAGAAAGGTTCCTGTTAAAAAAGTTCTGCACAGTTCAGAGGATGCTAGAGATGAATTATATATTCCTACATTAAAATTAGAGATGGCAGCTGACTGTATTTTAACAGTACGAGAGCTAATTCCTTCATTGAACTTTAAGGCTAAAAATTCCAGATCTTTAGCTATAGGAGTGGAAAAGGGATCTTATTGTTTTTGTTGAGCCCAAATTATGAATCTTTTCCATTTGCTTTTGTACACTTCCCTAGTGGAGGCTTTGTAGGATGATAAAAGAATGTGATGGACCAGAAAGGACAACCTACGCTGCCTAGCAATCAATGGAACTGGAGAAACCATGTTGTCAACTTTAGGCCTGTGTTTGTCTGTCGGGTTAGACAGATTGTCTGGAGTTCAATCCAGAGACCATGGAGGATGGGTATGATAAGGCCAAAGGAAGAGAAACCAAATTTGTTGAGACCAATAAAGAACAATGAGGATTATTGTGCTCTTAAATCGAGATGATTTCTGAAGATATTTGAGGATCAGTGGTAATGGGAGGTACGCATAAATGAGAACAGTGGGCCAATTGTGAAATAGAGCATCTCTTGGTGACTACCCCGGTGGGGGGATGAAGGCAAAAACTTGCTGCACTTGTTGAGAGGGGATGGAAAAAGGTCACAGAATGGTTGACACCATCGACAGAATATTTTCTCCGCCACCTTCATGATGAGAGACCACTCATTAGAATAGACCTGCATAACTTGTCTTCGGTCACATTGGACTTGCCTGGAATGTGCATTGCTATCAGAAATCGATTGGATGAGATTACCCATGGTCGCACTCTCAAAGCTGCTCAATACAGGAGGATTTGGTTCACCCTTGTTTGTTGATGTATCAGACTACTGACATGTTGTCCATTTGAATCACAATGGTCCCATTATGGAGAGTGTCTTGGAAGGCTTGCAATGCTAGGAGGACAGCTTTCATTTCCAGGACATTGATATACATGCTGGCCTCTTCAAAGGACCATGTGCATTGGATTGCCCTTCCCAGGAAGTGCTCCCCCCACCTATTCTAAGAAGAATCCATGGTCACTATGGCCTTGGGCTGGGGAAGAACAACATTATGTCCTTCTTGCACTTGACTGGAGTGTATCCAGCATAGGAGTTATTTTTATCTGAGTGGAGATGGGATGGTGAAGAATGGACCACTGAGTTGCCTATGTCCACTGAAGAATTCTCATATGGTACCTCAACAACAGTATTAAGATGACTGCTGCTGACATGGATCCTAAAGCTCAAAGGATTAAAGGAGCTGAAACAGAACAGTTTTGAATGATCTTTCTGACCTGGAACTGAATAGTCTGAACTTTTAACAAGGTGAGAGATGCTGTTTGTTTGATCATATTGAATAAGGCACAGATGAATTCCAATGTCTGCATTGGCTCCAGATAAGATTTGTTGTAGTTGATTGAACTGCCCAGATGGGAGCATAACTGGAGTTCTTAATATTGAGCTTGGATCAGTTGATGTCTGCTCGGAGAGATGATGAACCAGTCATCTAAATATGGAAACACCTGGAATCCTGTAGTCTTGAGTGAGCTGCCACTACTGTCATACACTTGGTAAACACCTTTAGAGCTTTGGTGAGACCAATGGGCAAAGCTCTGAACTGGTAATGACCGGCTCCCAGACGGAAGTGTAGGTATCTCCTAAATCCTCTGTCTGTTCATTTTGACATGATAGTACATGTCCTGATGATCTGTCAAGCACATCCAATCATCCTTGTGCAGAAAAGGTAGAATGGACTGAACCAAGACCATCTGGATCTTTGTGCATTGAACTGATTGATTTAGGCTGCTGAAATCCAAAACTAGTCTCCAGTCCATTGTTTTCTTTGGCACTAAAAAGAATCTTGAATAAGTTATGGACTCTTTCTGGTCTGGGGAGCCCTCTTGTATGACTCTTTTTTTAAGCAGCTTATTTATTTCTAGTGCTGCTGTCTCTCTCTGACTGGGTAGAGCACTGGGGATTTCATTTGACACCAACAGGGGTGTATGAGAAAATGGTATGATATAACCTCTAGATATTATCCTCTGCACTCATGAATCATTTGTAATTTCTAGCCAGGCTCTCTGTTGCAGGGAAAAGTTATTTTGTGAAACTCGTCTGCCACAAGGATGGCATTTTCCATTAGAGTTTCCCCCATTACCCTGGCAGAACTGTCTCCACATAGATATTGGAAGGAACCCTGGGATTTCATGAACCACATTTTTGACCTCTTCATTGATTCCTAGAAAAGGTTTGTTGAGGGGTCCAAACACACACACACACACACACAGTAGACAGAGTTTTAACTTCCTGCTCACAACTAGAGAGTGTGTCTTTCACCTTGGGTCCAAATGAGGAACTTCCGTCAAAGGAAGCATTGATGTAGGAAACTTTGAAGGGTTCTGCAAAGTCATACAAGTGCATCCAGGCATACCTTCTAATGGAAATACCTGAACCTCCCACCCAGAAGGCACCTTCTGCTGTGTGAGAGATAAACCTTATGGATGAATTGGAAATGGACTGAAGGTTAGACAAATGCAAGGCAACAGTGCTCTCTACTTCTGAGGATATGGTCCCAGAGAAGGATTTGGAAAGTTAGTTTATCAAATCCCTCTGGAGTCTTGTGAAGTGTGCTAGATAATTCAGTGACCAGAGTGCAAAGGTCACTGAAACATAAACATGCTCCCAAATTTGTCTATCACCCTAAACTTCCTGTTAGGGGGATGTACAGTGGAACTTTGTTCTGATAGTTCCTTCTTAGTGGCTACTGCTACTACCCTGGCATCAACCAGTACTCCCTTGCTCCAGGAAGTTTTGTCCTTAGGTGGTGCCAGAATTCTGTCTGGTCTCTTGGGGATTGCTTCAATGGTATCAGGTTCATTCCATGCTTCTGAGAGACCAAATCAATGAACTCATTGGCAGGCAGAGTCACCCAGGAGGTAGACTGACCAGCACCAAAAGCCTCAAGAAATACTAACTCCTCTTGGGAAGGATTGTTGGGAACCAACCACCCCTTTTCTTTAGGAGTTCCAGAATGTCTCCAAATGACACATCATTGGGTTGGGATATAGGGAAACCTTTCCCTTCATTGAATTCAGTATCTTCTATGACAGACTCTTGAGGAGAATCCAGGTGCCTCCTCTTGCACTTTTTCTTCCTGGGAACCTCTTCAGTGGGATGTTCCAGAGAAGTATTGGAAGAAATCATTATACCCTGTTCGGTGTCCTGGAAACTAACTTGGGTTGGTTATCCCTGGAGCAAGGAAGATTGAGGCTCAAGAAGCAGAGATGAATGGGCTAGGGTGCCTTGAGATAAAGAAGGTGGAGAAGTTCAAGTTCTAGGGATGGAGAATACTCTCACCACTACCTCGAATGCTGAATGCCTCAGACAGAAAGAAACCAATGGCTGTGAAACAGCATGCTTATGTGGCAATTAGCTCCCTCCTTCCCAAAGACAGAGCACTCACAGAGGGAGTCATAGCTGAGCTATCCAACACCAAGGCTTTGAGGGGAAGAGACAGCTCCAACAACTTCAGAGTCAAGTCCAACACCTCAGATCCAGTGCTAACACTATGGCTGCAAGAGTCTTCCAGCTTCTAGGCACTTGGAACCAGTCAATTCATAGATGCTACTTGAGTTGAAGATACTAGTATCTTTGGATTTGATGAGAATGATACTGGAATCATTGGATCTGACAACTCTGATACCATAGGTTGGATTGGAGAAAGGCAGCAAACAAGATCTGAGATATTTTAGGAAATAGGGTATTATGGGAAAGGGAGGAGCTTGACGGTTTTTAGTGATTAATGAGCTATTGGAAGCTGCCGAGTCGGATCCGATGATTGGAACCAAACCTAAGAGATGAGGAAGGAATGAAAATTGACATCAGAGCATAAGATAGTAGGTATTCCGGCCTACTTTAACATCTGCTGCACATCCTCATGAAAAAGGTGCCTAAAGAAAGTCAAAATTGAATCATCCAGGCTGTTAATTGAATTTTCTCTAAATTGGGGTGAACTAGTCACCACTGAGACTGTGGGAAAAGGTCCAAAGTGTGAGGGAGTTTGTAGTAATTGTTCTTGTCCAATACTATTAAAAAGGAGAACCAAGATTGCCTGAGCCAATAGGGTGTCACCACAATGATCTTTGGTATTTCTCTCAAAATTTTGAGAAGTACCTTCTGACTCTGAGGAAAGGGGAGAAATGCAAACAGGAACATTCCTATCCAAGGAAAGAGAATGCATCTGTCTTTCAAGCATGGCTGCAAGGATGTGTGTAACAGAATTTCTCTAAATGTCTGTTTTGAAAGGAGATGAATAGATCTACTTGTGGCTTTCCCTACATCTGGACTAGATTCTGGAACACCAGTGGCTTAAGCTTCCTCTTGTGTGGGTCTGCCCAGGATCTGCTTATTCTGTCTGCCACTATGTTATCCTCTGACAGGATGTAAGAATCCTGAAGAGTCAGAGAATACTGAGAAGCCAGCTCCCAGGCCACAATTACCAACTGACACAGAAGGTTAACACCTTGTATCCCCGTTTGTTGAGATGCCATAGCTTTGTGCTGTTGCCCATAATCATCTTGAGAGCATCCGAAGTCCATAGGTGATGAAGAACCTATCTAGATGAGAATCAGCACCAACATCTCCTTAATATGGATGCGCTTCCATGTGTCCTAGAAGTGGCTTACACTTAATTCCCCATTGACACAGCTCCCCACCAAATTCTGAAAAATCAGTTTGAACAGACTGCACTAGAATCAGAGAGAGAACAGAAGTCCTCAAATGACACTTAACTTGTTCTATTCACCACTGTAACTCTTGTCTGATGAAAGGAGCACTGGCAGCTGGGTTTCCAGGGAATGAAGGTGATAAAATCATCGAATGATTTCAAACATGCCACAAACTTTTTTTCATGTGAAGATGAACCATCGATATAATGAGAATCAAGGACACCGTCAGTCTAAGAATTGTCAGGAATTTGCAAGCTGAAGTGTCATTCCTCTTGGAAAATTCCAGGAACACCATTTGGTAAGAAATGATCTTGTCTTTGGGCAAAAAAGCCATTATTACACTGGAGTTGATATGACACCCTAGAAAGTCAAGTCTTTTTGAGGGGGGCAAGCATGACCTCCAGAGGCTCAACTTGGACCCTAGGAGAGAGACTAAGGTCAAAACCTTCTCTAACAATATTGAAGACTAGGATACAGACTCTGCACAGTTCAATAAGTTATCCAAGCAAAGAAAAAATGTGGATTCCCATAGTCTGGCAGTGCAAGATATTTGGTAAACACTAGAGCAGCAGTGGATATCACAAAGGGCGATACAGAAAAATGAAAGTGCAACCCAGAAACAACAAATCTCAGACACCTCCAGAAACAATGAGCAAAGGAAATACGATGATAAGCATCCTTTAACTCCAGGTACACACACACACACACACACACACACACACACACACACACACACACACACACACACACACACACACACACACACACACACACAAACACACACACAAAATCTATCCATTACAAGCACTGGCATAAAAGGCAGATGGAGGAATAAAATAAGCCAAATGGTTTCTTATCTGAGCTCTGGAGAACAAATATGCCAGAAAAAACAGTCTTCTCAGGGATTCTTCTCTTCCAGTGGTACAAGAAAAAAATGATAGCTACTGTCTGTGGCTGTGAAAGACTGTCCTGCTCTCACAGCTGGTTAGTCCTTCATATCCAGAGACATACAGAGGGAGGAGTCTGAAGCTCTGGGAGACTGCCAGTCAGAGAGGAGTAGGGCACTACTATCCATATGCCAGTAAGACAGTGTGTTTGTGGAACATCCTATATGACAGACAAAGTATTCTGCTAAGAGTGGTGCAGTACTTCTAAGACAGTGTAGAATGTATTTCAGATGAAGGTGAGCGAAATAAAAAAACAATGGTAGCAGTGGATGCTACTGCATTATGAACACAATAAGAAGGCGTTAACTAAAAAAATATATGTGAAAAAGCATTGAATAGATAACTGTCACATAAGTAAACAAAAAATAGTCATCATACTATCTAAGGAAGATGAGATATCAGGTTGAATACCTTGCTGTTATTCATGAAATCTGCCTAGGAGACTTCAGCAATGCATCTTTGTAAGGATAACTTTGTGTGTGTGGGGGGGTGCACTTGTGCATGTGTGCTTGTGTGTTTTTATAATAGGGCAAATAAAAATGTGATGTTTACCTCGATGAGTTTGTTTTCACTGGACTGTGGATCACCAGGATTCTTTTGTGCTTGATTTGGTTCAGTCATTTTGAACTACAGTATATCAGCACAGGCACTGTAAGAAAATGAACATATGAATAAAAATAAGGGACAGAATGGTTGCTTGCTAAGACTTCAACAGATGATACATTCATTTTATTGAGAATATAAAAATATGGATTTTATTTGTACTTAGTTATACAAGAATAACAGAAGACTTGTTTCTAGATGCTAAGACCTTTCTGAACTTATTCTTCTTTGAAGGCATCACTGCTTCTTTAATCAAAGAAACATGTAACACCTGATGTAGTGTACCTATTGTGACAGGCATCTCTCACAAGAATTAATTCACTTTAACCTACAAACATAATGTCAAGCATCACTTGGCATTGTGGTTTAGTCACAGGATGATAAAGATGTGGAATCAATTGCCACTCTAGTCAACTGGATGGGAAACTGGAAATTTATTCCTGGTTTGGCACTTGTGCCTCTGATGCAAACAGGTAACCTGTAAATGGTTCATCTCCCAGGCCCATGCCTACACTTATCAAGGGTATCAGAACTTGTCAGAGATTTGGGATGCATGGCTAGGCGTAAAAAGGCCCTTGTAGTCGTTAAGCTAGTAAACACCCATGAACCTATGGAACATTCTTTCAGTCTAAACTGACCCTCAGTTTTCATTCATGTCCCTCCTTCCCATTTTGTCCTTCCATTCCAAGCTATCTGCTGGCTTGGATAGCTTTGCAATCCAGCAAACAAGTTACCCTTAAAGCTACATATCCCAAAGTCAAAACTTCTGGTACCCTCTCGAAACATAAAATTATAACTAGTGTTGTAAACCAGGATCAGTGCTGGATGCCTGAGTCCTCTCCTGTTTGGCATTTATTTTGCAGACACAAGACTAATATGCCAGAAGTGTGGTTGACCAAGTTCGCAATGACAGTGGGCATTGTTATTCTCTCATCTGCTAATACTAAACAGCTCCAACAAAAGGCTGAAATACGGACATACCTGGCATACTGAAAATGGCTTTAAGCTAAATGCAAAGAAGTGTAGCATACTAGTGTTTGGCAAAAAAAGCTGCTCACCCTTCATATGTTATACATGGCATTCTTCTTCAGACAGAGATGAGACGTGGGTGCTTAAGTGGGCAACTTTGTCTCTCTCATTTGAGCATTATTTCTACCACAATCAGAAAACCCTCCTATCGGGCCCAGTAAATTTCCAAGGGGATATCTTCAGATCCATCATCAAATGCAATGCTACCTTTGGGATGTATAAATCCAAGCATATCACTCAAGTGAAAAGGTCTCAAAGGTTTATAGTCAAAAAGAGTAAAGGTCTTAAATTCTTCAACTACCCCAAGTTGACTTTCCTTATAAGCAGTATCCTGCCAGCTGCTCAGAGATGACCTATGGCTTACCTTTCATGCCATGAAAGACCTATAGGACTTCTGTTTCTTGGCAAAACCAGGGCATCTATAAGCACACACAGTGTCCCCTTCAATTTATCGACATTTCAGAATGTTGGACTTTGTATGGTGATTGATGTTCCTAAATGTCAGACTGCTTGTACTGAGATTGCAATTCAGTGGGCCTAGGGGACTTTGCCCTTTTCCCCACTGTACTGTGATTTCAGAGTTAGCATGTATAATTAGCAGGGGGTGTGGAGGTGCAGTTGTATTTTCAACATTTCAGAACATTGATCATATGGTCCTGACCACTTGAAGCTCGACATTCTGAAATATCGATGTTTTGAAGTAGATCTGCACATCAGGGACCTAAATTTACACCATCAAATAAACAAGTCTCCCTGGAGGTCCCTAACTCAGTGTATTGCAGGTGTTTAGAATAATTTACCACTTACAAGTCAAAGTACTACTTTATGTACCTTTAAAGCAACCCTTGATGTTTGGAATGGGGCACACAAATTCCTACTAGGGTTCATGTATGACACAGTTTGGGAGTGGAGAACTATTAAGTGTTCAAAAAATGTGGTAAGAATTTCTGGATGTGTTTACTTAAATATATGTGTATATAGCTAGGCATTTTATGGTCCAACTGATCACTCACCTAGTGTTGCTCCTGTATTCCTATGTACTATTTCAACATTATCCCTTTTGCATTTCCTCATCCAATAAGATGTGCCCAACTCACACCTCATTCTATCTATTCCCTTTTCCAAAATATGCATAACCATTTTAAAGTCCCCGGTCATACAGCTGATTCTACATATCCTTCACCATTCAAGTACCTCAGTATTGCACAAATTTAACACCTTAATTTCCTTCCTGTACCAGATCTCCATAGCAGAATATAATACTCAAAATGATGTAATAAAGATCCATATAAAAATGTAAAATAATAGATATTTCCCTGTACTCAGTTGTACCTTCTAGTTCCTCTTATCATCCTAAGACATTTTCCTACAGTTCAATCACAATGAGCATTGAAAATGACCATATGTGCAATTATGACTCCCAAGTTAATTTTCTTATTATCTTATTTGAATTCTAATCACAATAAGACTAAGTGAAATCTGCACTGTGTGCACTTGCATGCCAATAGAAAAACTCATTTGCCCTTTTTCTGACCAGATAACAAGTCTCCTTAAATGTCTTTCAAGGCCTATTCCATCTGTGATTAAGTATGCAATATCTGTGGCATCAGCTTACAAGTTATCTATAATTTTGTTATATAAAGAGATGTCCATCACACAAGGTAGATTGAATATGATGGATAGATGATAGGACCATTTCTCTCAACTTCTTAATAAAACAATGCTAGATAAATCCATTAATAACTTTGTTTAGAAACTGCCAAACTCCCTAAGAGAATTTCCATATTGATGACAGCAATGTTCCAGTTTAGGAAAATGGAACACATGATGGCAAGTAAAGAGAAGTGCACTTGAATGGATTTGAACCCTTGCTTTTGTTATTTACATTCCCAGAACCAGAGCATCAGCTGTTCTCACATGCAGTATAACATAAAAAGTAATAACTGCATGAGCTATTTATCAAGACAGCAAATCTTGTGCTTCTGGTTAGTGATGCTGGTTGACTTTTGACAATAACAAAACTGTAAATATACATAATAAACATACAGATCATACAATAAATGTATCCAGCACTGGTAATACACAAGGGACAGGTACTTGTATTGTATACTGTGACATGCCCAACAAACCGCTACTTATGGACATTACATCTATGGATCTTGGAGTACTGCATTGATATTAGTGAGATGACAGTGCGAAGCAAAATTCCATATTCCCAGCACCAAAACTCAGTCCTTCTGGAAGAATCCCAAGGTAACTGACACAATATGAAAGCTATAATCTCACCATCTTATCTTGCGTTTGCCTTATAGCTCATAAGCATGCCTGGCAGACCTCCTGCAGGAAGTTCCCAATGGGCATCAATATTAAGTGTCCAAACAACCTCAACTGATTCCTCTCCCCATAGAAGATCAGCATGTCTTCTCCCAGATTGTAACAGAGAGCAAATCTCTTCACTCTCTCACAGAAAATGAACCTATCAACTACATTAAGGATACCTACTTCTGCCATTTCTATCCATATTCTTATTTTTCAGTTATTACCAAATGTTTATGACCAATACACTCAAATGCAACACCTACAGAGTACTGTGGCTTTTGCATTCAACAAATGTTTAGTCTCAATGTGTTCTTTAAGCCTCCCAAAACATTCCCAGTGGAAGTCAGTAGTTCTCCATATTTGCTGAGAACAACTTCAGTGGCATACTGCCTCAGCATCACATTTCTGCTTCAGAGCTCTAGTGTTTATGACTAACTTCTAGTCACTACCTGGAAGGAGTCCGCATGTCATGTCTATGTCTGCATAGTTTCCTGTCAGCATTCTGATTTCTTTTTATCTGGCAACACAAAACTGTTCAGGCCTGTATTGTCCCTCTCTCTTCTATGTCATAAGATCAAACATTCAAAAGACTGAAAACTAAAATATGTAAAACTCAAAATCTTGAACATTTGAATTTGCCCCTTCTCTACTACAGTGCAGTCTTGGAGTTGGTATATATAATTATCAAGGGGTATGGGGGGGTTTCCCCCAGCATTAAAAATGCTTTCGATATTTTAAGTTTTAGATATTTTAGTTTTCAGTCTTTTGAATGTTCAATCTTATGACATAGACTCCTATATATACATTATAGCTGTGTGTGTGCATGTCTACAGTGAGAGTGAAAAAGAGATACAGCATGTCTTCTACTGCTCTTGAACTGGGTCATGACAGAAAATTGTACATTGACTAGCCCACTTACCCATTTAACAAACACTCCCACCCACCCCAAACTCAGAGAAAGGTTTACCAGAACATTTCTGAGACTATCCAGAAGCTATTCTCTATGGCTTCACCAAACTTTCTTGCCACACCCTGGACTTTGCTTTATCAACTGCTGTAGCTGATGCCTCCTGATCTCTTGGTAATATTCACTCGCAAGAGCTTGACAGGGTAAAGCAATTACTAAAGTGACTGTACCCTAATGGATAACTGTTTGTATATCCTTTGTCTATAAAGGAAGAGATTTAGCTTTACCTAAGACCCCCCCCAAAAATCACATTCCACAAGATATGTAGGCACCTCATCGTCCTACTGGTCAAGAGCTACCTGCTCAAGGCATTTGACACAATACCCCACTCAGGCATTGTTGAAAAACTGAAGAGGTTAGGTACATACCCTTATGTCACTTGGTGGATAGCCAGCTAGCTCACAGACAGGACCCAGGAAGTTAGAATTGGGGAGTTCACCTCTACAAAGAGGCTATTCACAAGCAGAGTCCCTCAGGGATCAGTCCTGGGACTGCTCCTTTTTGGCATTTATTTCTTTGAAGTCAAGGCCAGTGTCAGTGGTCTCTATCTGACTAAATTTGCTGATGACTGCAAATTAGGAGCTGTCATTGAATTACCCACCAACACAAATGTTCTCCAGGTAGGGATGACACATGCAAACAACTGCTGTCAGAGTCATAGACTAAAACTAAAACCCAATAAGTGCATAATACTAACCTTTGAGAAGTCATCCATGCTGGGTAACTATAAGCATCCATGCTTCGTAACTATCACATTGACATACTCCTAAGAGTTGACCCAGTTGTCAGCAGAGAGTAATCTAGCCTTTGACCATCACATGTCTTAGGGTAGCGAGCAAATAATTCTATGTTTTGCAACGTATAAGCAAAGGTATGGCATCTAAGTCCATGGAAGTCATTGTTTCACTGTATTCAGCATTTATCAGACCTATCATTGAGTACAGTGCCCCTTTGGTATGTACCCAACTAGGCAAATCCAACAATTGGAATGTCCACAGAGGTTCTTCACTGAAAGAATACAGGGCATAAGTGGCATGTTCTATGCAGACCACCTCAGGGTCCCATCACTGTATTCTGTCTCATACAGGCTGTTGAGGGGAGATCTATGCCTGGCATACAAGGAATTGTCAGAACGCATTCTTATGGACCTCCTGCATATCTGCAAAACAAACAGCACCAGAATGACTCATTCTAAAGACTTAAACTTTGTCTTTAATATAAATAGGACCTGCTGGAGAAAGAAGTATGTATCCCAGAGACTACCCCTTCTCTGGAACAAGCTCCCCATTCATGTGAAGCAGAGTTCCTCCCTAACCCAACTCAAATGTAGCTAGGACAATTGGATAGACAGCAGGAAATTCATCCCTGGTTTGGCACTTATGCTACTAATGGACACAGGCATCATGTAAATGGTTCACCTCCGAGGACCCTGCTTGTAAATGTTACATCTCCCAAGCTCCTACTGACACTTATCAAATGTACCAGAACTTGGCAGGGATTTAGGATGCATGGCTAGGCTTAAAAAGGCCATTGTGGTCATAATCCAGTAAACACCTATGAAACTATTAAAGTAGAACTGCGTACTAAAAATAAACCATCACACTTATTGCTAAACTGTAAAAGTTAATATTGTGTTCAAAAGGAAAACCCTGTCCTATGTGTACAAATACTGCTTTCCAATTAAAAATGCACTCTTTAGACAAAATGCAATCTCCAATTGTTCCAAAAAATATGTTTTATAACTTAACCAACAACATGGGCCAGATTCCAAAAGAAAATTGTTGGAAGCACAACATGCCGAAGGAAAACATCACAACATCAGCAGCAGACATGATTCCATAAACATATGCTAAACAACAGCAAATAGTTACCTATTCAGTGTAGGATAGTTTTGGATTCCATGGGTGCCCACCAGATTAAAAAGCACACAATGCAACATAAATGCAACAAAGTACTTTTGACAACTTTCTGAAAGCAGTCGACAGAGGCCATAAGTGCTTTATCTTAACAACACTATATTCCACAAATTTTTAGGAAATCCTGCAGAATCTGCAAACTTTACTTAAAACATTTAATGAGCATTTAATGCCCTGCAGCAGTCTGGGGTACTGCAAGCCATACTAAAGGTTGATCTCCAAATGTTTACCAGAAGGCAGCCAACTGGGTGCCAAGTCAGGCTACAGTTAATTCATCTCTCTGATCAGGAAATAATAGATACAGATTAGAATGAAAGCTGGTGCAAGCTGCATGCACCCCCCACATGTATGCTCGTAGTCTGTGGGGTAACTGAATACCAAAAGAAACAAAAGTGTGCCTGAGTCTAGGTAAATTCACCTCTGGGACATTTCATCGACATATAGGTGACACCAAAGGAGTGTCCTAGACAGCTGTCAGTCACATCCTTTCACAATTCCTGGAAGCAATTTTCACCAATGTGGATGAATATATTTACTTCCCAACAACACTGATGGAGTGCAAAGCTATCATGCAACAGTTCTGTGCCATAGCAAACTTCACCTATGTCCTCAGTACAACAGACTACACACAAGTACAAATTAAATGCCTAACTATATATAATGCTAAATGGTACATCAATAAAAAAGGGGATAGCTATCACTCATTTGTTGGGTGGTGTGCTCTGCAGACTAGCTCATTAGTAACATCAAGGCAACACACCCTAGTAGTGTGCAGGATGCTGCAGTACAGAGGAAAAGTGGTTTGAGGGTCACTTTCCAACAAAGTGAAATTCTTGAGGGACTACAACATGTTATGTACAGGACCCCAGCTATGATGTATGCAGAATCTAGATCTGTCAACATTAAGCACGAGAACTAAATATGTGTTACCTCCTTCCCATCAACAAGTGACTGCAGTTATCCACTGGAGCCTTGGCTAATGATACCATACACAGCTCCATCAACCCCTGATGAGGATGCACACATCAGACCACATACTGCAATACAAAATACCATTGGGTATGTATTTGGCCTGCTGAAAGCAAAAGTAGTAGGTCTGAACACATGAGGGGGTGCACACACCAGAAAAGGCATCACAGATGGTTACTGTGCATGCCATGCTACACAACACGATGACAGAAAAACATGGTGGCTTGCCAGCTGCAGGTGTGGGTGACCTTCTCAATGAACCCCAAATGTCTGATGATGGCATATTACAGCTGTCAAAGGATGATCAGAAGGACATGAGATGAGAAGAAATAGGCATGGCTGATTGCGAATGCGGACATATGTCCTAGCTCAGGCAACACAGCAGTGTCTGACACACACCTTTTAAGTCATGACAAGCCACATGTTCAAATGAACACAGATAAACACTGATGTTCATGTGTTGCCCCACAACAGCAGCACACAGTACTACTAATTTAAAGAAACCATTGGTAGAACACATTTACCATCATACATAACAGAAATAAAAGGTATACCAGTAAGAATATATACCAGTGACTCAACAAGGAACACATCTAGATGGATACAGAGGAAACATCAATACAGGAAGTCTCTCTACAAGATACATCATCAAAGAGGCCCACACATAAGTGTGCACATGACAAGGTGTTGTACAGGCAGGATATCATCATACAGATGACTAACATGGGGTGATAGCCATTAAATAGCCAGTAATACAAGAAATCTAGGCAGTTCTGCAATCCATGAGTGTTGTTAGGAAGTGTATGGTGATGTATCAACATAAACAACCAAAAAACAGAAACTGTACAGTAACACTGATGCATCACACATAGCATTGTAAAAGGCATACAGCAGCATGAGGTAATTACAAACCTCCCAAGGACCAGCCAAAAAAATAAAATAAACACAAACAAGTCACACATCCCGTGCCTGAAATAGAATGTCACACAGATGCCAATTCTTCAATGCACAAGTTATTGCTGCATCATGACTCAGTTACAAGCAAGAATATGTTCAAACATGCAGAGCATCAATGACAGTGAATACACAGCAAACGTGAAACATGCATCAATGTTATGTCTGTGTCTGTGGAATCAGTAAGACATGAGAAGTCACATATGGGAACTCTATGTCAGCACAGGAATTCAAAATGGAAACAGGTCCATAGAAGTGCAGTGAGTGCTGAGGGTGAGGTATGTGCAGTAACATATTAAAATTCCATAAGTAACACAGTTATGTATGCAAAGGCATGATTGAGCATGTGGGAATGGCAGACAACAAGTAAATGTGTAATGTAATAATACATGCTGGATGGCAAAGATAACACACTGATAACCATGTAAATATGTGCTATATGTCAGACGCATGAAGTCACATACACAATTACTGTTGTCAATATCTGTACTAACATATACCAATGGCAAATAAGTACTACATGTCAAAACTTGAAGCAAGTCACTAAGGTCATATAAATAAACAGAAAAATTCTGTGTCATCAGACATTTGAAAACCCACCTACAGATTAGTCAGTGGTCAGCACATTGGTCACCACTGCCACAAGGTCAGAATGACACAACAAGACACACACAGGATCAGCTGTCAGTGTTACTGATGACTCACACCTGTAGTCCTTACACTTATATCCATGGACCATGTGTAAGTCGAATGAGAGGAAGGTCTGCCTCTCCCCACTGAAGGTAATCTACTTAGCACAGTTAGGGCATGTAACATCCGTTTAGTACTATGACATTGGTCTAGCACAGCCATAATATGGTTTTCAACAGAGTGTGCAACAGATAACATACTGTCATGCTGTGCAGCCAGTGCTATCATGAGCTCTCCATGTTGGCACTCTTGAGCAAGTAAGACATGCAGCTGGTGTGCTACACAATCAGTATCATGGACAAGTGCATTCTAGTCATAGCTGCAACATTGCTTCAACATTGCTTTGAATTATACTGTGCTTGTAATTGTAAGAAGGCAACCTCTGACACTTCAGTGTATATCAGCTACATTTCCACTTGTTAGTCCAATGGGCAGTATTAGTCCACTGTGGAGAAGAGTTACCATCATTACCAGACTCCAGAGTTGAAGGTGAGGGTTGAAATGCCACTGTCATGTGTAAAGATAGACACAGACAAATTATAATTAAGCACATACAAGGCATCATGTAGCATTCCACCTGAGGTATAAGACACAATAAATAACATAGACACATACCAGATAGATGAGGATGATGTGCAGATTGCAGGTACCCTATGCAGGTGAACAAGACCACAATAATCAAGAAGGACATAGATGTAATTATCACTCATCTGTCTTAATGTGGATCCTGTATTATAACAAGGCATACAAATAACACTAACATGATATGGAGACACATGATAAGTGGTACACAGGTCAGACAGATATACCTGTGTAGGGAACAAGGTATATTTAATATCCTGGATCACAGGTGCACTAAGCAGTGCTGTATAATATCACCCAGGTGAACAATCCTGTCTGTACTTGTAGCTCCTTGGCCCATGTCTTGCAATGATGTGTCTGTAGGTTAAAACCGCACACAAACAGCAAAATGTGAATATACTCCACAGTCATAACAGGAGGGAGAGGGACATAAAACTATAGATCACAATAATCAGACATGAAAACACTAATGTGATGAATGGTGCACATGTCAGCCAGCTATACCTGTGTAGGGAACAAGGCAACATTAGTATGCAAGATCACATGTGGGCTAAACAGTGTTGCATAATATCAATCATATGAACAACCTTACAAGATCTGTCTGTACATGCGGCTTCATGGTGCATGTCTTGCAATGATGTATCTGTAAGTTAAAATGGCAGACAATCAACAACATGTGAGTACACTCCACAATCATAACAGAAGGTAGAGGCATACAACAACTATGGATCACACTAATAGGATATAGAGACACCTACATGACATGAGTTGCTGCTTTACAGATCATGATGGACCTATGTAATTGAAAAGCACAAGTTGCTGGGAGTGTTATGTATATACTGTGCTGTAAGATAACAGCCTATAACACTTATGTATTGCATCCACATCAGGTGTGCATTTAGGTTCACACAGCACTTCTAATACTGTAACACAAATATAATATTACAGTACCAAGTGTGAGTTAATGTCCTTTAATTAGAATTGGTTTATGCTGCTGTGTTTCTAAATGTAGGGCATACTAGTAAATCCTGGAACACCTGGCTCAGTATCCAATGATCCTGGATGGTGGTATGATGTGAGACCAGGATCATTAGTATCTCATCCAGGGGAGGCAAGGGTGGCCCACCTCCAGTGACATTCTCCACCCTGTCATAGCAGCTGAGTTGGTTAGCTGCAAGGAGGATCATGTCAGCACAATATCACTGATGGGCCTCCCTGGATCTATTGCAACTAGGCACCGCTATGACCATGTTTGTCAGATCTGGCTACATTTGAATCCTCTAGACAGTATTGTCTTTCCATCCAAGAAGGTTGCATCCATGCTGGCACATAGTCTCAATTATTATTTAATTTTCTCTGTGCCAAAAATGAAAACAAACTGCTAAGAGCTCACAAACCACAACTTTTAATAGATAAAAACAAACACCCAACACTGGGCATACATATGAAACATGAAACAATTAAGTGCTTTCATCCATGGTAATGTGGGACTTCTTCAGAATAGAGTGCAATATCACATTCATCTCTTAAATAATATAAACTCCCCCCTCGATTCGAAAAATAATGAATCCTGTTAATTCATTTTACTCTAACCCTTTTATATCCAAGTAATGGGTCTATGTCAGATAAATGAAAACGCAATCTCTCGAACGCTCCTATGAGCGAATAATCATAACATCGAAATTGGTATTGTGGGAGACTGCACTCTCCACACCCTCGCTAAATATATATTCCTACTCCGAGGTCGTACTACAGTGAGGAAAGTGCAAATATCCCACTCTTCACTGTACTGCAATCCCAAAATACCACTTATGATGTTATGATTATTCACTCATATGAGCGTTCGAGAGATTGCATTTTTGTTTATCTAAAGTAGACCCCAAGTAACAGCATCTAATCACATACTCTATAAATATATTTTTAAAAACAATTAATAATTAAAAATGATACTGATGATAAAATCTACTATTATGACTTGTACCTGCATTCCTAGTGACTCTAACCCACAAATTCACGGGCTGCCCTCACCCTTAATACACTACCTATGGATGTAATTTGAGGCCAAAATTAGCTGAAGAATTGGTGTTTATCTGCCATTCGAGTTCCTTAATTTCTAACTCATCCTTCCAAGGACCCCCTCATATCATACTGCACACTGTCCAAAATATAAAATTTAAAACTATGGTCATCATACACCTTAATTTGTTTAAACAGGGTATTAGCTTCATTTTTCTTTTTTATGCCATACATATGCTGATAAAGCCTTTCTTTGAACACTCTTTCTGTTTTCCCTACATAAAAGCAGGGGCATTCAATACACTGCCCAATGTAAACCACTTTGCTTACTAAAACAACAATATATTTGTGTAATACGTATTTCACTGTATTATTTTGGCCCTGACAAATTTAATCCGGGCAAAGAGGACACTGATTCCTCTTCAGAGAAAGATGGTAATAATGTAGCGACTGCTCAACTGCATTCCCTGTGACAAGTCCCGAACCCAGCCCATGGCAGAGATGAAGCTATCCTTCCTCTATAAATGTCATATACCTTGGTCAGCAGCTGATTTCCAGACTATTCTGGACTCCCTTCCACAGATTCGAAACAATCCAGTAAAATATGCCCGAATCTTGACAGGACATGTTCCATTCCAAAATCCTACTTTAGAGGATCTCAGTGCAGTGTTACAGACATCAATTCCACCTGATTTATTTAAACATATTTGAGATCATGCCAAAATGCCAGACCTTACCCCAGCATACTGAGCTAAATATTTTTCAGGCAGCTAGGACTAATTTACTATAGTCAAGAAAAAGAGCTCGAGACCAAAAAAGTAAAAAATCGAGGCAGTTGAACAAAAGCCAGAAGTGTACTTTGTAAAATTCTTTTTATTCCACGAACCAGTCCAAAAACCACAATTAAAACAAAGCGCTTTCGCTCGGATATTCCGAGCTTTATCAAGTAATTTACTATAGGCCGTCACTGCTGTGTGTGGGGATGCACAAGCCAGAGAATTTCTTTGTGCTGGTCCCAAGCCCGGATAAATGGGTAGGGTTGCATCAGGAAGGGCATCCGGTGTAAAACTTCACCAAATCATTTCATGCAGACACCAATAAATATTTGCATACCGGATCGGTCAAGGCCCGGGTTAACACCGACCGCCACCAGTACTGTTAGCCAACAGGGTGCTGGTGGAAATTGGGCTACTGTTGGCTGAAGGAGGAGACAAGGTGGAAGAAATGGCCGAAGGCAGAAAGAGAGGAGAAAGGCTAGGACTGTGGTAGTGAGGGTCGGAACTTTGAATGTTGGCAGTATGACTGGTATAGGGAGAGAGCTAGCTGATATGATGGACAGAAGGAAGATTGGTATATTGTGTGTACAAGAGACCAGATGGAAGGGGTGTAAGGTTAGGTGTATCGGAGGTGGGTTCAAATTGTTTTATCATGGTGAGGATGGGAGGAGAAATGGCATAGGAGTTATTCTGAAGGAACAGTATGCTAAGAGTGTTTTGGAGCTGAAAAGAGTGTTGGATAGAGTGATGTTTGTGAAGCTGGAAATTGATGGTGTAATGATGGATGTTGTTAGTGCATATGCTCCACAAGCTGGGTGTGCAATGGATGAGAAAGAAAAATTTTGGAGTGAATTGGATGAAGTGGTGATGACTGTACCCAAGGGTGAGAAAGTGGTGATTGGAGCAGATTTCAATGGGCATGTTGGTGAAGGGAACAGAGGGGATGAGGAATTGATGGGTAGGTATGGTGTTAAACAAAGGAATGCAGAAAGTGAGATGGTAGTGGATTTTGCGGAAAGGATGGACTTGACTGTGGTGAATATGTATTTTAACAAGCGGGGGGAGCATAGGGTGACATACAAGAGTGGAGGAAGATGCACACAGGTAGATTATATCTTATGTAGGAGGGCCAGTTTGAAGGAGATTGGAGACTGTAAAGTGGTGACCGGAGAAAGTGTAGTTAGGCAGCATAGGATGGTGGTTTGTAGGATGACGTTGGTGATCCAGAAGAGGAGGAGGAGTGTGAGGGCAGCACCAAGGATCAAATGGTGGAAATTGAAAAAGGGTAATTGTGAGGTGGAGTTCAGGGATGAGTTAAGGCAGGCACTGGGTGGCAGTGAAGAGTTACCAAATAGCTGGGTAACTACAGAAGAGCTAGTAAGGGAGATGGCTAGAAAGGTGCTTGGTATCACATCTGGACAGAGGAAGGACAACAAGGAGACATGGTGGTGGAATGAGGAAGTACAGGAGAGTATACAGAGAAAGAGGCTGGCAAAGAAGAAGTGGGATTGTCAGAGAGATGAAGAAAGTAGACAGGAGTATAAGGAGATGAGGTGCATGGCAAAGAGAGAGGTGGCGAAGGCTAAGGATAAGGCATATGAAGAGTTGTATGAAAGGTTGGACACTAAGAAGGGAGAAAAGGACCTGTACCGATTGGCTAGACAGAGGGACTGAACTAAGAAAGATGTGCAGCAGGTAAAGGTGATAAAGGATAATGAGGGAAACATACTCACAAGAAAGGAGAGTGTGTTGAAGAGATGGAAAGAGTACTTTGAGGGGTTGATGAATGAAGAGAATGCGAGGGAGAGAAGGTTGGATGATGTAGGGATAGTGAATCATGAAGTACAATGGATTAGCAAGGAGGAAGTAAGGTATAGCTATGAAGAGAATGAAGAATGGAAAGGCTGTTGGCCCAGATGACATACCTGTGGAAGCATGGAGGTATTTAGGTGAAATGGCAGTGGAGTTTTTAACCAGATTGTTTAATGAAATCTTGGAAAGTGAGAGGATGCCTGAGGAATGGAGAAAAAGTGTTTTGGCACCGATTTTTAAGAATAAGGGTGATGTGCAGAGCTGTAGTAACTACAGAGAGATTAAATTGATCAGTCACAGCATGAAGTTATGGGAAAGACTAGTGGGAGCAAGGTTAAGAAGGGATGTGATGATTAGTGATCAGCAGTATGGTTTCATGCCAGGAAAGAGCACTACAGATGCGATCTTTGCTGTGAGAGTGTTGATGGAGAAGTACAGAGAATGTCAGAAGGAGTTGCATTGTGTTTTTGTAGACTTAGAGAAAGCATATGACAGGGTGCCTAGAGAGGAGTTTTACTGTATGAGGAAGTCAGGAGTGTCAGAGAAGTATGTAAGTGTGGTAAAGGATATGTACGAGGGTAGTGTGACAGCGGTGAGGTCTGCGGTGGGAGTGACGGATGCATTTATGGTGGAGGTGGGGTTACATCAAGGATCAACTCTGAGCCCTTTCTTATTTGCAATGGTGATGGAAAGGTTGACAGACGAGATCAGACAGGAGTCCCCGTAGACTATGATGTTTGCAGATGACATTGTGATCTGTAGTGAGAGTAGGGAACAGGTGGAGGAGACCCTGGAGAGATGGAGATATGATCTAGAGAGAAGAGGAATGAAGGTCAGCAGGACTAAGACAGAATATATGTGTGTGAATGAGAGGGAGGATAGAGGAAGGGTGAGGATGCAAGGAGTAGAGGTGGCGAAGGTGGATGAGTTTAAATACTTGGGGTCAATAGTTCAGTGTAACGGTGAGTGTGGAAGAGAGGTGAAGAAGAGAGGACAGGCAGGATGGAGTGGGTGGAGAAGAGTGTCAGGAGTGATTTGTGACAGACGAGTACCTGTAAGAGTGAAAGGGAAGGTCTACAAGAGGGTAGTGAGACCAGCTATGTTATATGGGTTGGAGACAGTGGCATTGACAAAAAAGCAGGAGTTATCTGGATTTGGCAGAATTAAAGATGTTAAGATTTGCACTGGGTGTGACAAGGGTGGACAGGATTAGGAATAAGTATATTAGAGGGTCAGCCCAGGTTGGAATGTTTGGAGACAAAGCCAGAGAGGCACGATTACATTGGTTTGGACATGTGCTGAGGAGGGATGCTGAGTATATTGGGAAAAAGATGCTAAGGATGAAGCTACCAGGTAACAGGAAAAGAGGAAGGCCTAAGATAAGGTTTATGGATGTGGTGAGAGAGGACATGCAGGTGGTTGGTGTGACAGAGCAAGATTCAGAGGACAGGAAGAAATGGAAAGAGATGATCTGCTGTGGCGACCCCTAACGGGAACAGCCGAAAGAAGATGGTGATGATGACACAGAGAAAGGATGACTCTATTGAATCTTATTTATAGCATATGACAGATGCTTTTAAAGTCTTTTCAGGCTATGCTGAACTCACTAAAGGGCCAGCAGTGAGTAGTCTCTCGGATGCTTTCATGGATGACTTGTTGCCCCCTATTTAAGAACAATTAAAGAAGATTTGCTTAATTTGGCCAAGCTTGGGGCTTCATGAACTTGTTAACCAAGTTCAGTATTTAGCAGATACCCTTGCCTGTGAGAAAGAGACATGACAGAAAAAAATGATTAAATATACAGCTTCAACAGTTTAATGCTATGACCAGAAGCAGGGGAAAGAGGAGGGTGTAATAGATCTATGTGTTTTCAAAATCAAGGCTCATTTCCTCCAATTTTAATAGCATGCAAAATTCTTGGGGACAGGAACCTAACTCATATCTGTGCTTTAACTGTAGACAAAATAGTCACTGGAGTCAGTAGATGCACCATTACAGTCTGCCAATCCATTTGATAGCCAAATCCACTGGAATGTCTGCAAAATGTCAGGCAACAACAAACATCCTACATGGAATACTTTGTGGTTGCCACTAGTTTGGCAACAGGATAAATAGGACAGCCATGAACAGGAATCACAGCTATTTCCTTTGCTACCAGTACATGAAATAGGTCCTTTTGTTAACATCAAACTTCAAGACACTAATATTCCCTTTTTAACAGATACTGGATCTACTAGATCAATGTTAAATGCATCAGCTGCTAAAAATCTTCCCTTGTCTCACACCTCAGTGTGAGGAGTCAAGGTATCAGGAGTCCTTTTGGACTACCTCAAAACAATTTCAGTCCTCCATTCAGTTGGGACCACTGACAGATCAACAGGCTTTTTTTTTTTTAAACTTCCACACTCTTTATCCTTTTAGGTAGAAATCTTCTTTGTAAATTGCAATGTACAACATTCTGCACACCTGATGAAATATATTTAAATATTCCTGTTGAATCACCTGTGATGCAAGTGTGTTATTTTGCAGGCGCTTTGGATGAGGACATTCTCTTTTGTCTCCTTACTGAGACAGACCTTGTTCAGCTGTCAGATGCTGTCTACTAAATGTAGTTCCCTCACAGCTCTGGACAACCCATGAAAATGAGGTAGAACTTATTGGGTCTATATTAATTGAACGAATGATCAAAATGTCAAGTACAACTTAATCAACAGACTTTGATCGAACGTTCATGTAATCGGAGACTGTAAATGTAGAAATGTGGAGTTTCAAAATGTTTTAGTTGGCCTTGCTAGTGAGTGTAACGTGTGACGTAAACATGCTACACTGTCTGGAATGGCTAGGTAAGAAGCTTCTTTACTTTTATATACCAACTCCGGGATCGCTGTACTTTGGGGAAAGGACAATATCCCACGTTTGTGTAAGATGTTGCTTTGCGATTACCAGGAAACTGCCCTTTCCCCAATGTACAGCGATCTTGGAGTTAGTATATTTAGTTAGGGTGTGTGGGGGGGGGCACAGCCCCCCCCCCACATCGGGGGGTGTGGGGGACAAAGCTTCCCACTTTGTTTTAAAAGTAGATGTGTTTGTGTAGGTTTTTAAGTCTTTGAATGATGTGAGCGTGTAGGTGTTTGTATGCATTGGTTGTATGTGTGTGTGTGTGTTGTATGTTACTATAGGGAAGGTGTGGGACGAACAAAATCTTTCGAGCTTTTATTTTTCAGGGTTTTTAGGTTTCGATTAGGTGAACGATCGATCAAAGTGTGTCGAGTATGTTGTCCTCATCATTTTGATCGTTCGTTCATCTAATATAGACCCAAACTTATTAAAGATACCATACCAGTACAGAACACCTTAAAACCATATGAACCTCTATCCATGGTGGCACAGTATCCTCTTTCAGGAGAAGAGGATGCAGGAATTAAACCAGTTTTCTCAGCATTGTTGCAGCAATGCATAATTGTCCCTATTAAAATCTTCTGTAACACACCCATTTTGTCAGTAAAGAAATATGGTAAAGACACTAATAGATTCGTGCAAGATTTGAAAGTTGTGAATGCTGTGGTTGTGCCTGCTTTTCTGGTAGTACCTAATCCAGCAACCATTCTTAGCTCAATTCCCTGTACTCCTACCACTTTTTCACTTATTGATATTTCTATATTTCCTCAGCTTTCTTCTGTATCCCAATACAACTTGACACTCAGTATTTGTTTACGTTCACATATAGAGGACAACAGTACACGTGGATATGCTTACCTCAAGGGTATGTACAGTCATCCATTTTATTCTCAAGGATAATGAAAAGCAGTTAGACAAAATGCAATTACCTTATGGGTCTGCCTTAGTACAGTACGTGGATGAGCATCTCATAGTGTGTAACTCTTTAGATGACTGCTAGAATGATGCTGTTTTCCTGCTAGCTGAATTAGGGTTTATGGTAAATTAATTAAAACTCCAGCTTTGGCAACCACAGATTCAGTATTTAAGACATTTAATCTCTGAAAATACACAACATATTTTACCCTCCTGTATTGCAGCTATACAGATGGCATCGAGACCTACAACTTTAAAGCAACTTTATTCCTTGGTCTAGTTCTCGGCTGCTGTGCGTCCCTGGCTCCGGTGTACACAAGTTGTCTGCCCAAACTGCTTGTACAGTATTAATGTTGAGGAATTGCCCTGTCTGCTGAACAGCAACCTTATTCCACATAAAACTGCCATCTCCCCCCTAAACTAAGGAATTGAACCTATCCTCTTCCTGAGCAACAGTCCTGCAAGGAAAATAAACCAAATAAAAGAAACTGCCCAACCTGCTTGTACAGTATTAATGTTGAGGAATTGCCCTGTCTGCTGAACAGCAACCTTATTCCACATAAAACTGCCATTTCCTCCCTAAATTAAGGAATTGAACCTCTACTCTTCCTGAGCAACAGTCCCTCAAGAAAAATAAACCAAATAAAAGAAAGTATGTGCTTTAAAACTACTGTCTGTAGACATAATATTGTTTAATACTCCAGGTTGTAATTTACACTCCCTAGCCAGGACGGCCAGCAGCCAAAACCTTTCTTTTTCCTCAATTAGCCTACCTTCCCCTCTTGTACCCTCTGTAAATAACTAACATCCTCCCCTCCTCTCATTCTAGACCTGCCACCTCCCATTAGACACTATTATTGCTATACAGCCTTTGTCCACTAGATGGCAGCATTTTCCTATATCTAGCCTACTGTCTCTAAATACAACTTTCAGGCATCCAGTTTTTTTATATCTTGTTTAAGTTGCAGTCCCACTCTGTCCTTCTGTTTTTTTACTCTACATCATTTAACTACTCTGCCTACTCTCCCTACTATCAAGGCTCTTATCTCCTACCTTTCCCCACCTAAACTTAGCTTAGCAATCAGCTCTACTACTGATTGTTCTCCTAGGGTTCACTCCTTCAGTGGCTTTGACTCTGCTTCCATATCCCACTTAGCATTTATCCGCTCCCTCTTTGCTAAAATTACTCTGCTCCTAGCCTTATCCTTTCTCCCCTTTGACCCTTCTCTTCTTCCTCACTTCTCCCTCCCTTCTCATGCTGGGCTGTACTATATACCTAATACAGTATAGGTACTAGTCCCCTCCCTGCCCTCTCTACTTGTATAGAGCTAGCTAACATCCGGTCTTCACCTGCTCTCACCTATCTTTCCCCACCACTTACTTTCTTATGACCTCACCTACCTAATAAATATACCTTGCCACATGTGATGCTATCTTTACTCCTTGGTCTAGCTCTCAGCTGCTGTGCGTCCCTGGCTCCGGTGTACACAAGTTGTATAAGTGTGCATTGTTATACCTGTTTAGAACCTGACATATATTTTATTACAAAAGTGACTGACAGGGTGTATTTACAGTCAAAAGCAACTAGTAATGTATACTAGAGTGTAGTGGTGTTATTTATAGCCGTTATCAGCTAACTCTAATTGCGTTTCTCCACCTGGAAAGGGTATAAGCAGTGTAGGTACCTGTAGGTAGTTCCATTGCTACTTTAGCATGTAAAGGTCTTGTATATCTTAAGCTAATGCCATGTTTAAGTAGCGCGTTTGTAGTGTAGCACTATTTATTCATGGCAGAGTGTATCTTGATGTGGAATTGGAGGAAATTAACCTACTTAAGCTGTACTGTTTTTTATGTACGCCAATAACGCTATGTTAAAATAGCATTTTAGCGCAATTATAGTCTAGCCCTATTTCTGTTATAGTACAGTGGATTTGGTGGTGGAAAATAATCTAAGCAAGCTGTACTGTCCTTATATACACCAACAATGCTATATTAATATAGCATACTAGCTTATTTGAATCCACATGTGTATGTTTGAATATAATCTAAGCTAATTTATATGGGTCCTATCTGACTTGTTTTACTTATATGCACACTACAAATGCTGTAATTGTCATTTTTAGACAAAATACACCATGTTTGATTAGCGCCTTTGTTATATTACTGCATCTAAATTGATTTTGCTTGCATTCTAAGTGTGTCCCTTGTTCTTCACAGTATTAACTGTTACACGTAAACTGTTCTGCTCCATTTTTGATTGGTATTGCTGTAGCTTTGTGTAAATGTCAGATGCTACTGAATATCTTGCTACCTATTGAACTGTATCTATCTAGCCTTACATTTTTCAATTGATATTTGGTATATGTAAAATAGACACCAAATATATCTGGCTGTAGTGCTAGTATGTTCATTAGCTTGCATGTTATTTATACTTAGTAAGTTTGTTTAACTGTGCGTTTAACTCTCTGCATACCTCACCTCTCTGTTTCTCTCTCCCTTTATGTAACAGGTGCCCAACCTGCTTGAACAGTATTAATGTTGTGGAATTGCCATGTCTGCTGAACAGCAACCTTATTCCACATAAAACTGCTGTCTCCTCCCTAAACTAAGGAATTGAACCTATCCTCTCCCTGAGCAACAGTCCCTCAAGGAAAATAAACCAAATAAAAGAAATTATGTGGTTTAAAACTACCATCTGGTTACTCCAGGTAGTAATTTATACTCCCTAGCCAGGATGGCCAGGACGGCCAGCAGCCAAAACCTTTCTTTTTCCTCAATTAGCCTACCTTCCCCTCTTGTACCCTCTGTAAATAACTGACATGCCGCCCCTATAGTGCCTTTTTTAGGCAAGGTTCAAATGATAAATTCACCACCGTAACAGGAACAGGCAAACAAAAACTGAGGATGATGCTACTCAATGTTACAAGTCTAAATCTCAAAATACACTCACTCAAGACACTCCTTAAAATGGAGAACATTGATATCTGTGCAGTGACTGAGACCTGGATCAAGGCTCCAGAGAGCACCCCTGCACTACCATACCATAGCTCATACCACACTTTTCAGCCATGTAACCTGGACCGGAACACCAAAGGTGAAAGTGTGTCCATATTCATTAAGGATATTCACACCTCCAGGCTAGTTTCTCAGCATAATGCAGCCGAGGTTATCCAAGTGCATCTAACTCTGGGAAAAACTGCAATCCAACCTGTAGCTTGCTACAGATCCCCCACCATGCACTAGGATTCCCACTCCTCTTTTCTTGATGTACTGGAAAGTATTAGGGTTCAAACAAACACCCTAATAATGGGCGATTTCAACTACCCCACCATTAACTGGGAAAACTACTCATGTACCAACGCTTCGCTACTTCGCTCAACATTTTCTGGAATTTATAAACTCCAATGCCCTGGATCAACTTATCCACACCCCCACCAGGGGCAACAATATCCTAGAACTAGTCATTACCAACATGAGTGACCAGTGCTCCACACCTGAAGTCAACGCCTCATTGGTCTGATCCAACCATAAGCTAATTACCCTAGATATCTATATCCTGCCCCCCCCCCACATTATGGAAAATACGGTAAAAAAATTCTCCAAAGCCAACTTCATGCTTCTTAAGACAGAAGTGGTGAACTTCATGACACCCATGCAGATGGACAATACAGTTACGACTACTGAATCCTACACAATTGCACTTATAAGCACTTACACGAGTGCATGGATCGTGCTATCGCAAACATAACCAAGATGCTCTCCTCCAAAAAAAGGAAGCCAATCTGGTGGTCCTCTGCCATAAACAAACTGTACAACAGAAGGAAGAAACTGTTGCAAAAGACAGTAAAATCCCATGAGTGGAGGAGCTCCCTGGTCAGCCTCAGTAAGAAGCTGCGATCCCTGAAAAAATCATCCAAAGCTAGTTACGAAAACAAAATCACCACTGATTCTAAATTCAACCACAAAGCATTCTATAGCTATGTCAAGAATTTCAATGGCAACACTCAGATCTGCTCTGAGTTACAGCACAATGGCACTAAATATACAGACCCAACTGATATTGCCAAATCCTGGCAGATAGGTTCAGTGATAACTTTACCCCCTCTCACCCCCTAAAGAGGCCCATCTCTATACTGGAAGAATGCAAAGTTCCTGTAATCACGGCTGCACAGGTAAAAACCACACTCTCCATAGCCAAGAACACAGCATCCATGGGACCAGACAACATCCCAGGCTGCGTTCTACATGAACTACAGAATGAACTGGCACCCCACATAAGTACCATGTTCAATCATAGCCTCACCTCAGGCTATGTGCCTGCTGAATGGTGCACAGCGATGGTTATCCCACTCCACAAAGGGGGAGCCACCACGGAGCCCAGGAACTACCACCCCATTAGCCCGATGAGCCTGGTCTGCAAGGCCATGGAACGTATCATCATGGAACTTGTAAACAAAGACATCGATAATCTCCAAACTCTGGACCCCACCCAGTTCAGGTTTGTAAAAGGCAGATCATGTCTTCTAAACCTGATAGACTTCTTTGAAGCATTCACCAAAGCCATAGACGAGGGTAAGTTGGTTCACATAGCCTATCTAGATCATGCCAAGGCTTTCAACACCATTCCCCACTCTGAAATTATAGATAAACTCACTAAACTAGGTATAAATCCCTATGTCATAAGATGGGTTGCCAACTGTCTCACTGCCAGAACCCACACTGTGAAAGTAGCAGACTCCAAATCCGACTTTAGACCAGTAACAAGTGGAGTACCACAGGGTTCAGTCCTGGGTCGTCTCCTGTTTGGTATTTATTTCTCTGAAGTACAGGCTAACACAGAAGGTCTTTGGCTAACAAAGTTCGCAGATGACTGCAAACTAGGAGCCATAATTGTAACTCCAAACGATGTGGACATCCTACAAAAGGGCCTCACTGAGACAGATGCCTGGTGTCAACGCCATGGCTTCAAGCTCAATGCCGAAAAGTGCATTGTCATCCCCTTTGGTAAAAACTCTGTACCCATGAACTACAACATAGGCGGTAGTATACTTAACACTGAAAGTGTGATAAGAGACCTTGGGACACAGTTGGACAGTAGTCTCTCCTTTCATAATCACATCGCCACAGTAGTCAGGAAATCCTTCTACGTGGCACACCTCATCACAAAAGGTTTCTCATCCAGAAAAAAAGTGGTCATTGTCCTCCTGTACTCATCACCCATTAGACCCATTATAGACTACAACACCCCTTTTGGCATGTACTTCACAAGACATCTACACCAACTGGAAAGGCCGCAGAAATACCCCACAAAGAGAATTACCAGCCTCAAACAGATGCCCTACGCAGATCATCTCAAAAAACTCCAGCTTTACTCCGTCGCATATCGCCTACTCAGAGGTGATCTCTGCCTAACATACAAAGCTAAAACTCAGAGCTGTTGGACATGCTCCACTTAAAGAAATCCCAATCCCTCCGAGCTACACGCTCTGGGGACCTAAACCTTATCATCACAATAAACAGAACATGCCGGAGGGATAGATTCCTGTCCCAGAGACTTCCCATACTCTGGAATAAACTACCTATCTATATCAAACAAAGCTCCTCATTAGCACTCTTCAAGAAAAATCTTGATGATTGGATGGGAAATAGGAAATTCACCCCGGGAATCACTTCTGTGGCTCTGCTCGAAAGTGGCACAGGAAAATAATTTTCTTGGGTGGCAAAAGCCAGGGTACCTTTTTGGCTGGGCTTGTATAGGCCCTAGGGCCGATAGCCTGGTACCTATCTATGAACCTATGAACCTGTGAACATCCTCCCCTTCTCTCATTCTAGACCTGCCTCCTCCCATTAGACACTATTATTGCTATACAACCTTTGTCCACTAGATGGCACAATTTTCCTAGATCTAGCTACTGTCTCTAAATATAACTCTCAGGCATCCAGTTTTTTTATATCTTGTCGCAGTCCCACTCTATCCTTCTATTTTTTTTTACTCTACATCATTTAACTACTCTGCCTACTCTCCTTACTACCAAGGCACTTATCTCTTACCTTTTCCCACCTAAACTCACCTTAGCAATCAACTCTATTGATTGTTCTCATAGGGTTCACTCCTTCAGTGGCTCTACTCGCTCCGTTCGCCCTGCGGGCTTACTCCGCTCCCCTACCCTGCCTGCAATTCCCACCCACCCCAGTGCTTCTACATTTATAAACCATAACCACACCCCTGTCATTATAATCAATCACATGCTCCAACCTTTTAAAGTGCTAATTTCCACTTTCCACTAGTCATCACCTTAGTAAACTATCTGTACTTATCCCTGTATATTAACATAAACATAATTCTTCTACAATGCCACCTACAACTACTCTAACATACCGCAAGCCCTTACTCTTATTCTCACTCCTAACTATTCTAACTATAGGTTCATAGGTTCATACTAGGCTATCTGCCCTAGGGCATTTATAAGCCTAGCCAGAGTGTGTGTGGCTTTCACCACCCCTTAGGATGAGAATACTATGCCCTTTTAGGGTTTAGTTTACTGTGTCTCTGTCTAGTAGTGACACAGAGATGACCCCCGGGGTAAACCTACGATCTCCCATCCATTCGTCGAGATTTCTCTTGAATAGAGTCAGTGAGGGGCTCTGCCTAACATGGACTGGGATTCTGTTCCAGAGTGTAGGGAGCCTCTGGGTTATGAATCTGTCCCTTCAGCACGTCCTATTTATTTCTGTGTTGAGGTTTAAGTCTCTTGTTCTCGTGGCTCTGATGGATTTGGATTTTCTGAGGTGGAGCATGTCCATTAATTCCGGATTGGACATGGCCTTGTACGTCATGCACAGATCACCTCTGAGTAGGCGATATGCGACTGAATAGAGCTGGAGTTTTTTCAGTCGGGCAGCATATGACATATGTTTAAGACCCTTTATCCTCTTGGTGAGGAACTTTTGGGGTCTTTAAAACTGCTGCAGGTGTCGGGTGAGATACATCCCAAATGGGGCATTGTACTCAATCAGGGGCACAATGACCTCTCTTGATCTAGATGTGAAACCCATCATGATCAGGTGGGCAGTATAGAAGGTCTTCCTAACCACTTTGGCAATGTGAGTGCCAAATGAGAGGTTACTGTCAACCTGGGTCCCTAGGTCCCTGAATACCTCTTCCGTACTTAATGGATTACCACCTATGTGGCAATTTGTTGGTACCTTGTTTTTCCCAAAGGGTATGACTATACATTTTTTGGCGTTCAGCTTAAGGCCATGGCTCTGGCACCAATTATCCATTTCTATGAGGCCTCTCTGAAGGATGTTTGTGTCCGTTGGAGTATCAATTATGGCACCCAGTTTGCAGTCATCTGCGAACTTTGTCAGCCACAATCCTCCTATGTTTGCCTGTACCTCAGAAAAATAAATGCCAAACAAGAGGGGTCCCAGGACTGAGCCCTGTGGGACACCACTTGTGACTGGCTTAGAGTCTGACATAGCTCCAGCAACTCTGACCCTGTGGGTTCTGTCCTTGAGCCAGTTTGCAGCCCATCTTGTGACATATGGGTTTACATTTAAGATGGTGAATTTGTCTATGATGCCCGAGTGGGGTATTGTGTCAAAGGCTTTTGCAAGGTCAAGGTAGGCTGTGTGAACTGCCTTACCCTCATCAATGGCCTTAGTGACTGTTTCAAAAAAGTTGACCAAGTTCAAAAGGCAGGATCTGCCCTTGACAAAGCCAAATTGGGTAGGATCCAATGTCTGTAGGTCCCCAATGTCTTTGTTTATGAGTTCCATAATGATCCTCTCCATAGCTTTGCAGACCAGGCTCGTCAAGCTTATGGGGAAGTAATTTCCAGGGTCCGTAGAAGCACCGCCTTTGTGAAGTGGGACCACTGTTGCCGTACACCACTCTTTGGGTATGTATCCTGTAGTAAGGCTAAGATTAAACAGCAGCCTTATGCGTGGGTTTAGTTCCTCTTGGAGTTCATGTAGCACACAGCCCGGGACACCATCTGGTCCCATTGATGCTATGTTTTTAGCTTTAGAGAGGACGGCTCTCACCTGGGCATCTGAGATGTTAGGGAGGCTACACTCTGCTGGGATAGTTATTTCTCCTTTTGGGGGAAGGGGGAGGAGAAATTTGCACTGAACCTGTCTGCCAGAATGTTGGCAATGTCAGTGGGTTCAGTGTATTTTGTGTCATTTTGGACTAACTCTGAGCATATGTGGGAGTTTCCACCCAGGTTTCTAACATAGCTAAAGAAGGCCTTGTGATTGTCTTTTGTGTCTTTTGCGATTTTTCTCTCAAAGTTGGCCTTGGATGATTTTATGAGTGATCGTAGTTTTTTGCTAGTACTGATCAGAGATGCCTTCCCTTTTACGGATTTTGCTCTGTCATGTAGTAGCTTTCTCCTCCTGTTGTAAAGTTTGTTTATGACTGGGGTCCACCAGACTGGGCGCCTGCCTTTGGGGAATGGGTCTTGGTTTTATTTGGGATTGCATGATCCATGCATTCTTGAAGGTGCCCATAGAAGTCATTTGCAAAGGATTCAGCAGTGTGGGTTGTGGTTTCCACTGGCCCAGGGGCCATGAAGGATAGCACTTCAGTCTTAAGAAGTGTGAAGTTTGCTTTTGAGAAGTTCTTCACTGTGGTCTTTTGTGCAGGGGGTGGGGGCGGGATGTGGATTTCCAGTGAGATTAATTTATGGTCTGATCTTACCAAAGAGGGATATACTTCCGGTGTGGAGCATTTTGTCCCCATGTTTGTGATGATCAGGTCTAGTATATTGTCTCCTCTTGTGGGAATGGTGACTAGTTGTTCCATTGCATTTGAGTTTATGAATTCTAGGAACCTTTGGGCTAGGGTGTTGGGGCTTGAGTAATGTTCCCAGTCTATGTTTGGGTAGTTGAAGTCTCCCAAAATTATGGTATTTGGAGAGACATTCATACTCTCCAGTGTCTTCAGAAAGGTTGTGTGGGGTTCCTGAGTTTGAGAGGGTGGTCTGTAGCATGCTACAAACTGTAAGGCAGTTTTGCCTATGGTTAGTTGCACCTGGATAGTCTCCGATGCTTCGTGCGTTGCCACTAACCTGGAGGTGTGGGTATCTTTGATGAAAATGGATACTCCCCCTCCTTTTGTGGTTCGGTCCAAGTTTTGGGGCCGGAAAGCATGATATGAGGTAAAACCTGATAGTGCTGGGGTACTCTCAGGAGCCTTGAACCAGGTTTCAGTCACTGCACAGACATCGATGTTCTCCATACTGAGGAGGGCTTTGAGGGCGTGCATCTTGAGGTTTAGACTTCTGGCATTGAGCAGCATTATCCTTAGTTTTTTTCCACTTGTGTTTTCTAGGGAGGTAGGTTTGTCATTTGAGCCTTGCCTAAAAAAGGCAGTATGGGAGTGGCAAGAGCCTTGGCCAATATCCGGAAGCCCAGGGGTGACAGGTGCAAGCCATCCCTTGCGAAGCAGCGTGGCTTGTCAAGCATGTCATCCCAAGCAGACAGACATTGGATGCCCTTAGAATGACACCAGTAATTAAGCCAATTGTTAAAACTGATCATTTTGTCTTTGTACTGTGGCATCATTCTTGGTGAGGGTAAGATGCTGCTCAGGGTCAGGGTCATACCGGCCTGGGCTACATAATCAGAGAGCTCCTCTATGTCTCTTTTCATGTAGTCCAGGGAGGTACGTCTCAGGTCGTTCACACCGGCATGTACAATGACTGAGTCATATTTGTACTTGCTGTGGAGTGACCTGAATGCTTGTGTTATGTGGCGGATTCTAGCTCCCGACAGGCAGCTTACTGTGACCTTTTCCTTATTCAGTCTGGTGAGCGGGACGTCAGTGTGTCTGACTATGGAGTCACCTATTACAAGTGTGTCTGCCATGTTGTATGGCCTTAAGGGCTGTGACTGTTTAGCACACTGACGTTGTGAACTATGTGTTGCATGTGCTATGTCTTGAGGTGGTGGTTGCTTGGGTGTCTGCTTTGGAGGCCTCTGTTGTTTTGGTAGATTTTTAATCAGCGCCTCCGAGTATGTTTTTGTGTGTTTATGTGTTTGGTTTGCAGTTGTGATAGTTCTATGTGAGACTGGGTTTGTGGTGTGCGTGGTTACCTTCTCCTCCTGACTGGTCTTGCCAGTACTGAATTGAGAGAGCTCAGCCTCCAGTTTGGCTATATAGTTGCATCTCTCGCATATATTTGTATTTGTTGGGAGGAGGAGAGGGTTGTCTGTGTACATGAGGCAATTGTAACATTGCCTCAAGATTCTCAGATTCACCAGCTGAACAGGAGAGGACGCCAGCAACTGACCCTTCAACATGCTAGAAATAGTGAAAAAGATTGCTGTGTAACTGAGTCAGAAAGGACCTATAGGGAAATGGGTACTCAACAGAATTTAGGTGAATGAAGTACTTTCTTTTGTTTAAGAGTGCTTTACCTGTGTAAAAAATGCTTTAGGAGCAAGTGCTGAGCTTTTCAGATAGAGTATAGGCTGTTTAGATTGCAAGTAGAACAGTTCTAAGGGAAAAATTGAACAGCAGACTTGGCGAAGCCAGAAAAAGTTTAACCTTGTTTAACCAAGTTTAACCTTGTTTAACCGGCGCTGCGCTATGCGCACGACTGCGTAAAGCCGTGCAAATGCGGATTTTAAGCAGTGAACTACAAAAGAGCTAGGAATGGTCCCAAACAACCAATTACTACAGCTTCTTGTGCTGAGGTCACTTCCCCCAAGGACAGGTAGGCTGCTCAAGGCTCCCCACTCCCACTGGTGAGCAAAGAAACTTCCTTCTACCCAAGTAAGGTAATGGACAACACAGGAACTACACCACAGCCCAGAATACAGCAATGCCTGTATACTGGTCTAAACTAGTCGAGAAAGGCGGGAAAACAAGGATTATTTTTTTGTTTTTTTTGTAGAAACACCCAGAAAATGCAGAGACAGTGATAAATTAGTTACACAGGCTAGCACACTTTAGTGGGCAGCCTCCACAGTTAAATTAAACAAACAAACAAGCAAACTTTCGATTAAATTCGACTAAATGTAGCTTTAAGTGGAGATTTTAAAATAAATGCAGTAATCAGTAAAAAAACAGTTCAGGCTAGTTCAAAGTAAGCAACAGAAGCTATTTCCTGTGAAAAAAAAAGCAAAGATACTTAAATCCAGAAGGTAGTTGCTTTTTCGAGTTCATTGCTGCTAGGACCACTCTGTAAACCCACGTGGAGCTTGTCTGAGCAGTATAGCCAGACAAAAACGCCCAGAGGCGGATTTTAAGCAGTGAACTACAAAAAAGCTAGGAATGGTCCCAAACAACCAATTACTACAGCTTCTTGTGCTGAGGTCACTTCCCCCAAGGACAGGTAGGCTGCTCAAGGCTCCCCACTCCCACTGGTGAGCAAAGAAACTTCCTTCTACCCAAGTAAGGTAATGGACAACACAGGAACTACACCAGAGCCCAGAATACAGCAATGCCTGTATACTGGTCTAAACTAGTCGAGAAAGGCGGGAAAACAAGGATTCTTTTTTTGTTTTTTTGTTTTTTTTGTAGAAGCACCCAGAAAATGCAGAGACAGTGATAAATTAGTTACACAGGCTAGCACACTTTAGTGGGCAGCCTCCACAGTTAAATTAAACAAACAAACAAGCAAACTTTCGATTAAATTCGACTAAATGTAACTTTAAGTGCAGATTTTAAAATAAATGCAGTAATCAGTACAACAAACTGTTCAGGCTAGTTCAAAGTAAGCAACAGAAGCTATTTCCAGTGAAAAAAAAGCAAAGATACTTAAATCCAGAAGGTAGTCGCTTTTTCGAGTTCCTTGCTGCTAGGACCACTCTGTAAACCCACGTGGAGCTTGTCTGAGCAGTATAGCCAGAAAAAAACACCCAAAGGCGGATTTTAAGCAGTGAACTACAAAAGAGTTAGGAATGGTCCCAAACAACCAATTACTACAGCTTCTTGTGCTGAGGTCACTTCCCCCAAGGACAGGTAGGCTGCTCAAGGCTCCCCACTCCCGCTGGTGAGCAAAGAAACTTCCTTCTATCCAAGTAAGGTAATGGACTATACCTTACCTACTTACTTTCTATGAGCACCTTAACTGTCTAGGATTTCACAACCCCACAAAGCAAACCTCTACACCAACGTTTATAATCCCTCATAGCCATAATAACACATCCTGTCGACCAAAGTATTTATCAGCTAAATTTCATAGATTCACTCACATCACATATTACAGCCCAAGAGCCAGGAAATCCCAAAACCTAATATGAAAACTTTTAAAACTCACCCTGAGAATACAGGTCCACTCCCTAATAGATGGTGATATACATCCATACCCTGGCCCAAACTCTACCGCACCCACAAAGCCTTACACAAAACTCCTACTAACACACACTTGCTTACCAGACCCCCCAAATCTCTCCTGATAGCTCATCTCAATATTCGGAGCATAAATAATAAAGTTGCCCACCTACATGCCCTCATGGATGTACATTCATTTGACATCCTCTGTCTCACTGAAACATGGCTCAAGCCATCAATACAAGACAATGCAGTTATTCCCCCTGGCTATAATATCCTGAGACTTGACCGTAATGCTAAGAATGGTGGAGGAGTAGCTATTCTATACAAATCTGGATTACAAGTGACCTCTATAGACTCCAAATCTCCACTAACTAGTAATGCAGAAATTCTTATTTCCAAGATTCAGCTCAACAAATGTATATCCATATATATCATCTGTATCTACCTTCCCCCAGGCAATAATACTAGCTCCTTAGAAGCTATCCTAAGTTGGCTCTTGACCAACTACCCACAAGAAACCATAGTACTCGGTGACTTTAATATAAACTGGAAGTGCTGTTCATCTGAACAGCCTTCTACTCATATTAACCTATATGGTTTTACTCAAACCATCACTTCCCCTACCAAAACCAACAAACTTAATAACAAGGAAAGCACCCTAGACTGGATTCTTACTAATAGTCAGAAACAAACTTTCAAAACAGGTACCCTCCCTGAAGATATAAGCGATCACTCATTCAACTCAGGTATAAGACTGATATTCCAAACCCAACCATCATCATCACAATAAGGACTAACAAAAAGTTTAACCCTGATAGCTTCCAAAAAGAACTTATAACTTGTGACTGGTCACCCCTGAAACACCTCCCATTAGATGATGCAGTCAAATACTTTAATTCGAAATTCTTAGCCACTCTAGATTGCCATGCCCCAACATGCACAATTAGAACTAGGACTAAACCAGTCCCATGACTCTCCAAAACTACCAAACAAAAAATCCTCCAAAGAAATAAACTCTGGGCCAGCTGGCATGCAACAAAAAGCCCTACAAAACAATTAAACTTCAGACAGCTAAGAAACAAAACAAAAAAAAACATATTGTCAGATAAAAGAAACTTTTACTGTCAGCTTCAACAAACCCACCAAAATAAACCTCAAAAATTCTGGTCAGGCATCAATAACCTCTTACACCCAGGTGGCTCAGTCACACTTACTCCCTCAGTCTCTGATCACAACAATCACAACCAAAGAGCCAACTCTTTTAACACTTTTTCCCAGAGACCATTCAATCTCTTAATAATCAGCTATCCCCTGACACCATATCTTCTACCTCTGGTATCTCCAACAGCCCCCCCCACTATTTCATTTTCAACCTGTTCCTACATCCCTTGTTGTACCCTTATTCAGAAACTTAAACCCACCACCCTCTCTGCAGACCTACTACCTGCAGAATACCTGCAAAAAGCTATAAAAGCCATAGCCTACCCCATATCCATTCTCATTAATAGAACTATTTCTGAAGGAATATCCATATCCATCCTCATTAATAGAACTATTTCTGAAGGAACTATCCCAACAATCTGGAAAATTTCACATATTATCCCCCTGCATAAAGTTGGTAATTCCAAAGATTTATCGAACTACAGGCCTATAGCCATATTATCCCCATTGGCAAAAATAATAGAGAAATGCATTCATAAGCAACTTTTAAACTACCTACTAGAAAACAACTTACTAGCCACCTGCCAACATGGCTTCAGACCCTTTCAGAGCACCACCTCTGCTCTCTTATCCTTTACCGACTGCATTAGGAGAAATCAAAATAACCACACTCTATTCTCAACCCTCTTTATTGATCTGTCAAAAGCCTTTGACATGGTTAACCACCACCTCCTCATAAACATACTTAAAAACCTGTCATTGGATGCACTTGCTATACAGTGGTTTCAATCCTACTTAAATAACAGGCAACAGGCTGTACTATGGGAAAATAACTTGTCTTCCCACCTCTCAGTTGACCTTGGTGTCCCTCAAGGCTCCATACTGGGTCCTCTCCTCTTCTCTATCTTTACAAATGACCTATATCTAGCAATCAAACTATCATATCTCCTGATCCTACCACAAAATTACTTGGGTTACCAATTGATAATAACCTCACCTTTGAGCTTCATATTAATAACACTATAAAACAGTAAACAAAAAAATTAGGTTCCCTCTACAGGATCAAACCCTTTCTGACTCCAATAGCCAGGACCACTATTGCTCGCACCCATTTAATCTCAACCCTACTATATGCCTCCCCTATCTATACTAAACTATTTAAAAGCAATCTCAACAAGCTGGTTATCTCCTACAACAATATTGCCAGATTTGCAACTGGGTCAACCTATAGAACCCATCATTGTAATAATCTTAATCAACTTGGATGGTTAGAATTGTCAAATGTAATACTATTGAACCAACTAACAGTTGCCCATACGATCCTGTATCAACCAACAAATAAACCAATACTCACTAATGTTATCACCCCCTATAATAATCTCAAAACCCTATGCTCATCAGGCAAACTACTGGCACAAATAGCTAAAACCAACAATTTGTCTGGTGACTCATTGTTCTCTAATACAGTGGGTTAAAACCTGGAACACCCTCCCTAATCACCTAACCTCCTTATCCTCAGTTAACCTATTTAAAAGCAAACTGAAACCCTACCTTAAATCGCATTGGTTATGCCCCTGTGTTAACCCAGACTAACTACTTAACCTGTCCCGAGACACTAATCTTCTTACCTGTATAAGCTTGTTACTTTTCTATTGACAATAATGTGTGTGTCACTTTACAGTTTAATAGTGTCATTGTACATATTTTGTATGAATATCCATAGCTGTTATGTACTAGGATTTTTTTCTTATTAATAAGCTAAATCCAATGAAATGTAATGATTGCCAAAACTTTGTAATGTATCAATGTCTTTGTAAATATTACTCTGTATGCGGAGCTTTTCTCCCTGGGGCTCCACTGAAAATGGACATATATCCAGTTGGACCAGCCCGGTCAACAAATATAAAATAAAAAAATAAATGTAAAATAAATAAATAATAATAAAGCATTTCTTGGTTTGGCAGGCTATTGTACGCAGTGGATTTTTAACTATGTTGAGATAATTAAGCCCCTTTTAGAGTTGTTAAAAAAGGATACCCCCAAATCCTTTCCATGGCAACCATGCCATGAACAAGCTTTTATTCAGTTAAAGTCACATCTTTCAAATTATCCAGTTTTAGAGCTGGGGATTATTCCAAAGTGTTTTTCCTTTTCTCTTGTAAATGAAGTAAGGTGACACTAGGATTATTCACACAAACATAATGATGGCTTCAGACCGATTGCTTATTACAGTACAAATCTTGACCCAGTAGCAACTGCCCTTCCTCCTTGCCCCAGAGCTGTAGATGCAACTGCCCATTAGTTGACTTGGCAGTGGAACTTACTATGGGCCATGGTACCTTTGTTGCAGTTCCACATTCTGTTGAAGCTCTGCTACTAAAGACTAAAACACAACATCTTTACGCTTCTTGACTTTCTAAATATGAGCTAGCTGTATTAAATAATACTTCTTGAAAATCATTAGATGCCTTCCTTTGAATCTAGCTTCTCTCATTCCTACTCCTAATGAGGGTGAACCTCAGGACTGTGCTTTTAACAATGTGCTTCCTCCTAGACCTGATCTTCAAGATACATCTCTGCAAGACTCTGACTTAATTTTGTTTGTCAATGGATCCTGTATAAAAAAAAAAGATGGACAGCTGACAGCAGTGTTCGCCATGTGTACTACTGACCAAATTCTCTTAAATGGGGAAAATACAAGAAAATGCATCAGCTCAAGTAACTGAATTATTAGCTGTTACTGAAGCTTTTAAACTAACAAAGGACAAAACTGTCACCATATACAGTGACTCTCGATATGCATGTGGTGCAGTCCATGATTTCAGTATCCTGTGGAAAGAGCAAGGTTATGTAAGCTTTGCAGGAACCAAAATTAAAAATGCTGTATTTCTAAGTGAACTATTAGATGCTCTGCTTTTACCGATAATAGCTGTGGTTAAATAAGCCAGAATATTCTTTTGAATCGATAGAAAACGTCTTTGCTAATAGAGTGGCAAGAAAGGCTGCTTAATTAAATTGTATTCGGGCTTCTTTTTGTAGCCTCTCATAGTTAAAAATGTTCCTGTATCTTTGCAGAAAATGTTGTCTTTTCAGAACCAAGCTGACGACTCTGAAAGGGTAAGGTGGATCCATGATGGCTGCTGTCATTCCCAGGATGCACTGTGGCATCATCTGGATGGAAGGTTGGTAGCATCATGAAATTTTTTACCTCAGTTGGGATGGGCCTACCATTTGCTTTCCCATTTGGAAAAAAAACACACTACTAAAACAACTTTTGACTGACTGGTATGCCCCTTATGCTTCAGAAGTTGTTCAGTATTTTGTAAATACATGTGACATATTTCTTTCTGTTAATGTTGTTAGCTACCATCCCTACACAGCATATATAAAACAATGGGGATCCTTTTGTTGTGTTCAGTAGGACTTTATTGAGTTGCCACCTAGTACAAAGTGTAAGTATGTATTTGTTGTTATAGATATATTTTTTTGGATGGGTAAAGGCATATCCATGTGTCAAAATTGATGTGACCTCCATTACCAAAAAGCTACTTTATGAACTTATTCCCCATTTTGGGGTTTTGCTGTATTCATTCAGATAGAGGAATGCATTTTACAAGTCAGATTATACAGGAAATTTGCAAAGTGCTAAATGTACACATTCGGTATCACTGCCCACACAGACCTCAGACTTTGGGCATGGTAAAAAGAATAAATCAGACATTAAAGACTAAATTAGCAAAACATACTGCAAAAATGGGTCTAAACTGGCCAAAATCCTTGCTGTTAGCGCTGTTTACTATCTGCACTGCAATTTGTACACCTAAAACATTCTCCCTTCATGAAATACTTATGGGACGCTCTATGAGGATGTCATCACACCTTTACCCCAACCCTTCATCAGCAGGTAGTTGATAAAGCAATGCTTATTTATTGTAATCAACTTATTTCTGTCTAGCAGCACTTTAATTCACAGGTAATCTCTTCCCAGCTCCAGCCTGATCCTGAGATGACACATGATGGCCAGCCCAAGAAATGGGTTTATATTCGTTCCTTTTCCAGACACCATGCCCCCCAGCTTCAATGAAAATGCCCATTCCTGGTGCTCTTCATCACAGTAACAGTCTTTAGACTTAAAGGACCTTCAACCTAGATTCACGTCTCCCATGTTAAAAAGGCAGTTCCAAATGAAAAAAGTCAGCCCATTCCTTTCAATCCACTTTCTATAGCCTTCTTTGACAACAAACCGATTTCTTCTCTTACCAGAAAAAAAAAAAACAGAGAGATTGAGAATGGAACCAACAACTGATTCTGTAGAGACACTAGTAAGGGATATTTTCCCTGAGTCAGGAGATGTAGCGTTGCTGATGGGAGCCAAATGACAGACACAGCAGCCTTTGTGGAATGTGTTTGGAATGCAGCAACGAGCTGTGCATCGTAAACCAACTGCATGTCTCGACATTTGTGAGAATCCACTCCAACCCCACCCAGCTTGCTCTTCATGCCTTATTGTCACCTTCATGATTGCAATGGGTATTTTGTCCTACTACTACACTTTGTAATTCCTTCAGAAACTGCAAGTACTGTTCGACCCTTTAATAAGAAAATGCAGAGAATGCAAAGACTGATAACACCCAAACCTAAACAACAGATAATAGACTGGCACCCCTCTTTTAATACTTTTAATGCCACTCTACGGATCTATGCAATGATTTTCAATATAAGCAATTGTTAGCAGGAGCGGACTTAGGTCAACTGGTGCCCTAGGCAAAAGGGTTCCCACGGCACCCCCCCACCACACCACCCAGTGCCCCCATCCTGGTCTACCTACAGTAAATAAATACTGAAAAATTGCCCTTGCTAGAGCGGCACCCTAGGCGACTGCCTAGTTGGCCTATGCCTAAGGCCGGCTATGATTGTTAGGTGTGTGCAGTAGTCCTAACAGCACATGGTTGATTGCTAGTTAAAACAGTTCCATTAGACATTTTTGAGATCTGTAGAGTTTTATTGAATGAGATTGGGGGCATAGTGGTCATGGTAAATAAGTCTGTATCCATTTCTTTGCCTTATACTCAAAGAGGAATTCTGTGCTTTCAACAGAAATGGAATAAAAAAGTAGGATACAGTAACAGTATTATTACGATAGTAAATGTGTGCAAAATATTAAATGTGACTACATCTTTGAAATATAAAGGAAATCTGATAAGAAAACAAGTAAGTGGAATTTTGTATGACATTACAGACTGGCAAAATTGACCAAGACCATATAGTCTCAATAATAACACCCTATTTAACAGGTATGGACATTTGTGAATGCATCTGAGTTAGAAAAGACAGTTATAAGCAAAATGTTGGGATTTAATATCTTTTTTTCAGCCAGTATCTAATAATAATGACAATGTGACACCCCAGACAGCACTAAGTGAAGGGTATTATTTTATTTGTGAAAAGAAAGCATATAACTGGTTACCTGAAAATTGGAGTGGAAGCTGTTTTATTGGTTATATAATCCCTGCTATTTGACATACAACTAGTCTACCTAGTGGAAAAATTCTCAATGTTCGAGAGACTCACACTGTAATGAATACAGTTGAAAAGAATGATGCTTCGTGGATCTATCATCATGACTTAAAACAAGCAGCTTAAAGGACTTTCTCATATGGGCATTGGGGATGATGTTATTTCTGGGGATGCTATATTACTACTTATGGGGCACTGAAATCAATTTGGGAGCTGAGAAAGTTTTCTAAACTATTAGAGGTGTTAAGCAATACCACATTTGAATCATTAAATTTAGTAATGATAGAGCTGAGTGCCATGCATGCAATAGTGCTACAAAATCGAATGCCACTTGAATTTTTACTTGCATCAAAGAAAGGGACATGCATTCTCACGCACAAGGAGTGTTTTATGTTTATTCTCGATAACAAGCACACAATATGTAACCACTTGGAAATTATCTGAAAGGTGGCTGAGCTATCAGATGTCAAAGAAGTGAATACTTCACAATGGGCTTGACTAACTAATTTGTTTTCAGGGTGGAGTGGAAATGCTTTGAAATTTATTATGTTTATTGCTATTATTGTTATGGGTTTATGTTTGCTTTTATTTCTGTGTAAGACCTTAATATCCAAACTCATTGCACCTCGATCTAACATTTCATTGCAGAATGTGCATGTTAGCAGCTTTGAGAATGTGCCATTTACAAATCATGCCAATAAAAGGTACATGAAAAATGAGAATGAAAAATCAGTGTTTAAAGAGTTTGAAAAAATGTATGAAAACATTTTTAAATTGTAAAAGATGTTTTATAATAAGAGTATGCTGTTTCCTAAGCATCAAATGAGGGATTGTAAAAAGTTAAAAACTGCATGAATCTTAGAAGGTTGTGTATGTGACTGCAAAAGTACTTTGTAACCACAAAAATTACAGAGTGTTAAGTTTAATTTCCTGAGCTTGAGGTAGCATTTCTTGTAAATCACACGGTAAAAAGGCAACTTATTGCTTACCAGGCCAAAAAATAGATAAAAAAACTGCAGATATATTTTTGCTAAACTTGGCATATTCCTTTTGAATATTTGGCAGTGGTCTGAGCAATAAAATGTATTTTTAGCTCTTTAATATTCGATGTTGACAGTTATCTTGATAAGGTTTTCCTATAAAGTAACCATGAATTTTTTTGTTTGGGGAGACATGACTTTCTGAGTACTGTCTCCCACGCTTGTGCTGTTTGCTTAAGAATAAATCTTATTTTGTCATTTGACTCTGCTACAGACTGGAGTACTTTATTTAAACCTATTTAAACCTAAACACCATAAATCAGTCACTGAACATAACGACTTATTGAAATCATTGTAAGTCATCAGTTTCCATAAACAAAGACAGACATTACAGACCATTCTGTAATAACTACAGATATATTTTAATTTCCTTCATATCTGTATTTCACAGGGGCTTATTTCTTTTTATCCATACAACTGCATATGAGAAAGGTCCTTGCCACTGATGAACACGTACTCATATGTATGCATATTGGTTAATTCTAACCCCATCCTTTATATAACAGACATAGTGTAATGCAAAGAATTTCAGAAATATTATGCATAAAAACATGTTTTAGTTGTTTTATACAGAATAATGATAACACTGGCATGTGATAATAGCAATGTATTCTACCACAAGAAAGCCAGAAGGTGACAGCTTACCTTTTGAACCTAGCTGTAAGCCAGCTATACCCCTGAGTGAGGTTAGCTAAGCACACACTGCTTTTATGTATCATTTGCACCATACATATTTAATGAGGTTCATTATCATTCAATGTTTTGGAATCCAGTTAGCAAACATCTGTATAAGTTCTCGACTTTTGGTGCATTAACCAATAGTCTGACATAAGTGTAAGGTACTCAGCTCAACTACCCAATAGGTATCAGTAAATGGGAATATCTGTAACACGTGCCCATATGCCAACTTTAAAATGTAATATTGATACATTTTCTTCTTTAACATTGTTATCTGCAAACTGTGTGTAACCTCGGTTAGCATTTTTTGGAAGGTGTTTTTTAACAACTTCATATGTCGACCAAGAGGAGGCTTCAATGGGTCTGGGCACCAAACTGACAGAGAAGGAGAACACCTCACTCTTTATGCTGGGCAATAAGAGAGGATGCAAACATGACCCAGGAACTTCACAACGATCGATGTCTGGAATTGTATTGCAAGGGAACACCACAGATGGACTGGAATCTACCACACTAGTGTGCAGGTCCAGCACTACTATGAAAATCTCCATTGGAGGGACACAGAGAATCTTCATCGACAGGTAGCAGAGGTGCGACACCAGCCAGCAGATGCCTATGGTAAGTAATACCTTAATATTTATATTATCATATGTGTATGTGTATATATATATCTATATATATATATATATATATATATATATATATATATATATATATATATATATATATATATATATATATATATATATGTGTGTGTGTGTGTGTGTGTGTGTGTGTGTGTGCGGGTGTAGTAAGCATATCTGTTTCTGTGAGTCTGTGTTGTGGTTCAAGTGTATCCCATAGGTATCTGTACTGATTATAGTAATTTACATGGAGAAATTTAAGTTTCACTCATTAAAGTTAACATTTGCATATCAATGCATTCCAAGGTTATCCACAGTTATACTGGGCCAGTGTACACATTATGCAGGACTGTTGTTTATAACTATATCTTAATACAGACTTAAATCAACGCAAAACATTTAAGATGATAAGGTGATTTAAACCAGGAGTTTGTTGTTCTACAGTACACTAAGGGTTTTTCTTTTAACATCTTGGTACATTCCCTTAGTTCCAGTGGATTTTTATTTTTATTTCAGACTTCACTTATATAGCTATTTACTGCTATTCCAGCATATCTGCTTCTATAACATGCAATGAATTGCAATATCCATTAGTTCATCTGGTTAAGTAGTATGGTTAAGTAACTGCTGTTCTTTTCTGTGTGGGTTCAAATCCCAATGTAGCCTATTCTTTAAAATATTGGTGGTGCTTCATGTAATATTGCATATCATTTAGTACAGATTTACACATCTTGCCCGGCCGTGGTGCACATATTAATGCCTATAATGCTTAGGCCACAGATGACTACATATTTTTCCATTACCTGCAAAGTTTCTAGGAACATATTACAATATACTTCTGAATATGTGAATGGCTAGTAATACCTATATTAGTAAGCTCTAAATTACAGAAATCACAGCATTCTTTTTTAATCCATGGCTGCTTTCATCACTTTAATGACTGTAAGACCAGTACAGGTCAACATGGCTGAAATATGTTTGAGTCTTGTAAACACAATGCAAATACAAGAAGTGTGGATCTGTAATCCTTTTACTGTCTTATGGCTGTAGAGTTAGCACTGTATACAAAGATGTGTAGTATTGAGTTGCATGGTTGTACATTAATGCCTTTAATGAGTATTTATTTTTCAAAAGTACATGCTAATGGCTAAATTCAGGGTACTGAAACATGCTAGATTTAAAAGGTGGATAAATCCATATTCCATCATTATTCCATAGAGTTTTACAACACTAAAAGAAATGTGATGTCCATTAGCTCAAATAGTTAAGCAACAGAGCCCTCTAATTTCTTTTCTTTTTGAATACATGTGGGTTTGAATCTCATTATAGCCTATTTCGGATGATATCTTGGTAGTTATGCATTTCCTACCTACAGATATGGAAGATATATACTTGGTTGGTAAGTTATATAGTACAGACTTTAAACATCAAGTATGGCTGTGGTAAGTTGAAGCCTATAGCACTTATGGAACACATGTTTATTTGGTAAATTATAAGGTACACCTTTTTCCACATCTAACAAGGCCATGAAGCACTGACGCTTACAGTACTTTGGCTATGGATGACTAAGCATATCTCCATTATCTGTAACGTTTCATCAAATATCACACTTCTATTTATAATGATGAATGTGAAAATGCTGGGTAATATATACTTATACTACCTCTACAGTTTGAATTCGCACAGCATTCTGTTATAATCCATTATTTCTTTTCATTGACTGTCACCCTACCTAAATTGCATGTTTATGTTTTAAACCTTACAGCTGAAAGTACAGCTGTGTGTGTTCCATAACAGCAGATGTTAATGGTTAAGGTGTTTGCCTTACAAACACAAGGTGCAGGGTTTGAGTCTCAGAAGGGATAACTGGCTAAGCTTAAAATGGCTCGCAAGGGCAGTTAGCTTAGTACTAATCTATGAACTTATGTTTGAGTGATTACATGTAGTATAAGGTCAGAAAGTTGTGTAATATAATCAGCAATATCACAACCACTGATGGTCAACCTAAATAGCCCATTGGAGAGATGTCCATCATATTGATCACTGCTGTAGCACCCTTAGCTATATGAGTTAGATCCTGCCAAAGATATAACCACCAGTGTGAGTATTAAGTTTACTGTGGAAAATCATTTGGATTTATATTTGATGTTCCTTGAATATTGAGGTATGGTGCATTTTTTCATCATACCGGCTACATAGGTTCATAGGTTCATAGGTTTATACTAGGCTATCTGCCCGAGGGCATTTACAAGCCTAGCCCATCGTTTTGTGGCTTACGCCACCCCTTTAGTATGGGGAACTATACCCATTATTTTGCTGTGCCTCTGTCGAGCAGTGACACTGAGGTAATCCCTGGGGTATATCTGCGATCTCCCATCCATTGGTCAAGATTTCTCTTGAACAAGGCCAGCGAGGTGCTCTGCCTCACATGTACCGGGATTTTGTTCCACAGCATAGGGAGTCTTTGGGTAATGAATCTATCCCTCCAGCACGTCCTATTAATAGCCGTGTCGAGGTTTAAGTCTCCCGCCCTTGTGGCTCTGATGGATCTAGATTTTTGAGGTGAAGCATATTCATCAAATCTGGGTTTGACATGGCCTTGTATGTTAGGCAAAGGTCACCTCTGAGCAAGCGGTGCGACTGAATAGAGCTGGAGTTCTTTCAGTCGGGCAGCATAGGACAGATTTTGAGACCCTTTATCCTTTTGGTGAGGAACTTTTGTGGCCTCTCCAGCTGCTGCAGGTGTCGGGTCAGATACATCCCAAATGGGGCATTGTACTCAATCATTGGTCTGATGAGTGATGAGTAAAGGGAGACTATGACCTCCCTTGATCTAGATGAGAATCCCTTCATGATAAGGTGGGCAATGTAGAAAGTCTTCCTAACTACTTTAGCTACATGGGTGTCGAATGACAGACTACTATCAACCTGGGTCCCCAGGTCCCTGATAACTTCTTCTGTGCTCAGTGGATTGCCACCTATTTGGTAGCTAGGGGTAACCTTGTTTTTCCCAAAGGGTATGACTATGCATTTTTTGGCATTTAACTTCAGGCCGTGGCTCTGGCACCAGTTATCCGTTTCTGTGAGACCCTTCTGAAGGATATCTGTGTCAGATGTGTTTTCTACTATGGCCCAGTTTGCAGTCATCTGCAAACTTTGTCAGCCATAACCCTCCTGTGTTTGCTTGTACTTCGGAAAAGTAGATGCCAAACAAGAGTGGGCCCAGGACTGAGCCCTGTGGGACACCACTTGTGACAGGTTTTGAGTCTGACATGGCGCCAGCAACTCTGACCCTGTGGGTTCTGTCACTCAGCCAGTTTGCAACCCATCTTGTGATGTATGGGTTAACATTTAAGCTGATGAGTTTTTCAATGATACCCGAGTGGGGTATTGTATCGAAGGCCTTAGCCAGATCGAGGTAGGCTGTATGGACTGCCTTTCCCTCGTCAATGGCTTTGGTGACTGTTTCAAGAAGTCAACCAAGTTTAAAAGGCATGATCTGCCTTTGACAAAGCCAAACTGGGTTGGATCCAAAGTCTGCAAATTCCTATGTCTTTATTTATGAGGTCCATTATGATCCTCTCCATGGCTTTGCAGATAAGGCTTGTCAGGCTAATGGGCGGTAATTTCCAGGGTCGGTGGAGGCACCGCCTTTGTGAAGTGGGACCACAGTTGCAGTGCGCCACTCCTGGGTGCGTATCCAGAGGTAAGACTTTGATTAAACAGCTGTCCTAGCTGTGGGTTTAATTCCTCATTGAGTTCGTGGAGCACACAGCCGGGGACACCATCAGGTCCCATGGATGCTGTGTTTTTGCTTTGGAGAGAGCAGTTCTCACTTGGGCGCTGGAGATGTTTGGGGGGCTGCAATCGTTTGGTATAGATATCTCTCCTTTTGGGGGGGAGGGGGGGGGAGAAGTTTGCACTGAACCTGTCAGCCAGTATGTTGGCAATGTCTGTAGGATCAGTAATCTTCACATCATTTTGAACTAGTTCTGAGCATATCTGGGAGTTTCCTCCTAGGTTTCTAACATAGCTAAAGAAGGCCTTATGATTGTCTTTTGAGTCTTTAGCTATTTTTCTCTCGAAATTTGCTTTGGATGATTTTATGAGAGCTCTTAGTTTTTTACTTATAGTGATCAAGGGTGTCTTACCTTTTAAGGATTTTGCTGTATCTTGTAGTAGCTTCCTCCTTTTATTGTAGAGTTTGTTTATGGCTGGGGTCCACCAGACTGGACGCTTGCCTTTGGTACTAAGAGTCTTTGTTTTGTTTGGGATTGCCTTATCCATGCAGTCCTGCAGGTGCTGGTAGAAGGCGTCTGTAAGTGATTCAGCGGCTTGAGTACTGTTTTCCACCAGCTCGGGGCCTTAAAGGAGACCACACTAGTCTTTAGAAGTGTGAAGTCGGCTTTTGAGAAGTTCTTTACTGTGGTCTTTTTATTTCAGGTGGGGTGGGATGAGGACCTCCAGCGAGATTAGTTTGTGATCTGATCTCACCAGTGAGGGGTATACTTCCGGTGTTGAACATTGTGCTCCCATGTTCGTGATGATGAGATCAAGTATGTTATCTCCTCTTGTGGGGATGGTGACTAGTTGTTCCATGGCATTTGAGTTTATGAATTCCAGGAACTTTTGGGCTAGGGTGTTTGGGCTTGAGTAGTGTTCCCAGTCTATATTAGGGTAATTGAAGTCACCTAGTATGATGGTGTTTGGTGATACATTTATCCTCTAGTGTTTTCAGGAAGGCCATGTGAGGTTCCTGAGTTTGTGAGGGTGGCCTGTAACATGCTACAATTTGCAGAGCAGTCTTGCCTATGGTTAATTGCACCTGGATGGTCTCCGATGCATCGTCGTTGCCACCAGTCTTGAGGTGTGGGTGTCCTTAATGAATATGGATACCCCTCCTTTCTTGGTATTGTCCGGATTTTGGGGCCGGAACGCATGATATGAGGTAAAACCTGATAGCGCTGGGGTGCTCTCAGGAGCCTTGAACCAGGTTTCTGTCACAGCACAGACATCGATGTTCTCCATACTGAGAAGGGCCTCGAGTGCGTGCATTTTGAGATTGAGACTTCTGGCATTGAGCAGCATTACCCTTAGTTTTTCCTTTTTGTGTTCTAGGGTGGTAGGTTTAGAATTTGAGCCTTGCCTAAAAAGGCACTATGGGGTGGCAAGAGCCTTTGCCAATATCCGAATCCCAGGGTGACAGGTGCAAGCCGTCCCTTGAAGCAGCGTGGCTTGTCCAGCATGTCATCCCAGGCAGACAGATACTGGATCCCCTTTGAATGACACCAGTGTTTAAGCCAATTGTTAAAGCTGATCATCTTATCTCTGTATTGTGGCATCACTCTTGGTGAAGGTAGGATACTGCTCAAGGTCAGGGTCATACCTGCCTGGGCTACATAGTCAGAGAGCTCCTCAATGTCTCTTTTCATGTAGTCCAAGGAGGTACGTCTCAGGTCGTTTACACCAGCGTGGACAATGACTGAGTCATATTTGTACTTGCTGTTGAGAGACCTGAGTGCTTGCGTTATGTGGCGGATTCTAGCGCCCGACAGGCAGCTTACTGTGACCTTCTCCTTACTCAGTCTGGTGAGCGGGACATCAGTGTGTCTGACTATGGAGTCACCAATGACTAGTGTGTCTGGCATTGTGTTTGGCCTTAAGGGCTGTGACTGTTTGACACTCTGACTGTGAGGTCTATGTGTTGCAGGTGTTGTGTTCTGAGGTGGTGGTTGTTTGGGTGTCTGCTTTGGTGGCCTCTGCTGTTTTGGTAGATTTTTGATCAGAGCCTCCGAGTATGTCTTTGTGTGTTTATGTGTATGATTTGAGGTTGTAATGGTGCTATGTGAGACTGGGTCTATAGTGTGTGTGGTAACCTTCTCCTCCTGACTGGTCTTGCCAGTCCTGTGTTGAGAGAGCTCAGCCTCCAGTTTGGCCGTATAGTTGCATCTCTCGCATGTATTTGTGTTTTGTGGGAGGAGGAGAGGGTTGTCTGTGTACATGAGGCAATTGTAACATTGCCTCAGTATTCCCAGGTTCACCAGCTGAGCAGGAGAGGACACTAGCAACTGATCCCTCGACATGCTAGAAGGATAGACAAAAACTTTAAAAAGATTCAGGGGGACGTGGGTGACCGAGAAATGGGGGGTTACCTTTTTGGGGTACTATCTATGACAAGAGTGCCCTATCAAGGTAATAAGTACTGTAGGAGCAAGTGCTAGGTTTAACAGATAGAGAATAGTCTACTTGGAGTCAAGTGGAGATGATCTTTTTAGTTATAGGATAAGCTGATTAGATCAGTAGTATAGTTCGAGGAAGGTAGTTTTAAGGGAAAATTTGAAGAGTGGACTTTAGGTAGCCCGAATAGTTTAAACCTGCCTAACCGGCGCTGCCCTAGTGTGCAACAGTGGCAGCTCCGCTCTAAATCGCGCTAACGCGCGTTTACCGCGTTTTATACCAGGGGGCTGGAAAAAGCTAGAAACTGGCCCAAAACGACCAATAAACTACTAGTTACTGGCTGAAACCTCACAAAACTGGACAAAAGGCAGCTCAATGCTTCCCACTCCCACTGGTAAGCAAGGTAACTTCCTCTCCCCCAAATAAGGCAAGGAAACAGTACACAGGAACTACAACCAAAGCCCAGGAATCAGCAACTCTGAAACTGGACTAAACTAGTAAAGCAGGAAAAACAAGAGATATTTTTTTCTTTTTTTTTTTTTCACAGAACAGGCAGAAACAGGTACAGCAAACACTTATAAATGCTATGAATCAGCTACTACAGCTTACACAGAAGAATTTGCTACAAATACAGTCAAATAGTAACAAACAAGGATTCCAAGTGCAATATTAAGTTAAATGCAGTAAAAACAGCTTCAGTGTAACAGAAAGGCAGGCGAAATACAGTCGCTAGGTATTCAGATGTGGAAAGCAACAAAAATTATACTCAGATCAAGAAAAGTCGCTTATTCAGCTCAGAAGGGCAGAGTCCAGCCTCTCCTCCCACAAGAGTGCAGACCGCAATCCTTCCTAACGTAAAATAACTGGCCTGAAGCCCAAGTGCTTAAACCAGAACTAATACACTTTTAGAATAACAGACACTGAGCTCTCAATCAGCAGTTCCTAACCTAGAAGGATGTAAGCTGCCTGTCCTGCCACCACAGTGCAGGCCACAAACCTTCCTAATGTAAAACAACTGGTCTGAAGCCCAAGTGCTTAATCCAAAAGACTTAGAAATGATAGCTACACTTTAATCAAGTTACTACCAGCAGTAATAAATACAACTGAATACTTTAAAAATGCCTGGATTAGTGCTCAAGTTATACAAACAAAGCTAGATTCAGCAGGTCTGGATCTAGTCTATGCCAAACGAGGTGTACCAATTTCAGTAAGAAGCAGTTCAAATATGCAAGCACTATAAGCTTTAACCAGAAATTCCCAGCTCAGAAGGACAGAGTCCAGCCTCTCCTCCCACAAGAGTGCAGAACACGAACCCTCTTAATGTAAAATAACTGGCCTCAAGCCCAAGTGCTTAAACCAGAATTAATACACTTTTAGAATAACAGACACTGAGCCCTCAATCAGCAGTTCCCAACTTAGAAGGATGTAAGCTACCTGTTCTGCCACTACAGTGCAGACCACAAACCTTCCTAATGTAAAACTGGTCTGAAGCCCAGGTGCTTAAACTAAAAGGCTTACAATGAGTTACACCAAGCAGTAATAAATACAATTGAGTACTTTTAAGATGACGCAAGAGCAAAATAAAGTAAGAAAAAACACAAATACAGTATATATATATATATATATATATATATTTTTTTTTTTTTTTTTTTTTTTTTTTTTTTTTGTATTCATACATGCAAAGGCTGTCATGGTTTTCCTTTATAAAAGTTAAAAGTTATCATACTTCTTAAAGGCCACTACAACACAAAAGCAACATTATTGAGTTAGATATATTTGTATACACATTATAGGCTGCTGTACATAATATTATTCTCATGATAATTTAATATATTTGGCACCATACTAGTTCCTTTTGAGCCACTATTAGGATATATGTAGTTTTGATTCAGTTGGAACTGATTAGGGATTTTTTGTGTTAGATATCATGGACCTTATCACAATTTTAAAAGGCCTTTCAGCAGATAAAGCTGACCTACAAGTATTTGGTGTAGGTCCTTCTGTTAGTGACAATTTAGAGGTTAATACTAACAATCCAACCAGTGCCTGTAATTTGATTTTTCAGAAACTAACTAAGAGTATGAAAATACTTAGAACTAATGTATGGCACTTAAAACTTTTCAAAGCTTATCAAACCAGAGACATTTCCCCAGAGGGTCTTAGGGTCAGGATACAGCCTCTACTTAACAATATTGATGAGTGTTTGTCTGAACAATGGGTTCAAGCCCAACAGAAAGACTTCATGAGCTTTGTCGATATACTTACATCATACTATGAAAGGTCTATTGACCAATGTATTACAGAAGTTGGATCTATTTGTGAGGGGACAAAAAGTTTCGAAGGTCAACCCTGTTACACTTCCTGCTTAAATCAGCTAAGTAAGGAATTACTAAGTCTTGAAAAACAGTTAAAAGATAAAAAAAATTCAAAAATTTAACAGCGAAATGGGGGATTATCAAAGAGAGAAGCCGTTTGGGTCAACTAAGAATGTGAAATTTGGTAATTTGAACATGAGGTCTTCTATACACAAGATGAAGAGACCAAAATCTATTCTTAAAAAGCCTAGACACTCCAATAGTGGGACATCAGGGGACAAGTCATCGCCTGCCACAGATGTAGATGCACACCATACTCAAGACTCCCCAATTTCCAAAAGAAGAAGTTTGGGACAACCCTTTAGGGTCACATTACGTAGGGGAGGTAGTGAACACAGAGCGGGTACACAATGTCGAAACTGTCTTGAAAATTATGATACAACATTAAATGGTACTGAAAATGTTCACAATATATCATCAACACCTCTTTCTGAGGTTGAGTTAAAACTATTAAATAAGGGTTTGAACTTTGTACCAGGTTTTTTTTGTTGGAGAGGCTTCTTTGGCTCAAGATGTCATTTCCTTTTGTTGGTTACTTAATCTAAGACTCTATTTTGACTCTCATTCCACAAATGCAGATATAAATCAATTCAGATTTCAGAAATCTACTTTTATGCCACTGATGCATAAATATGTCTCTATGTTTCAGACTAATGTACTTAAAGATTTACATTTGAACACCAGCGAATATCAGATATTGCCTCACAATCTCTCAAAGGTTGAACAGCAGGTGGTTATGAATCGTAAAAATAATAAAAATTTGGTCATCTTACCAGTGGACAAGGGTGGAGTAGTGGTAGTGATGGATTTGGCTATGTATTATAATGAAGCTCAAAGACGATTGATGGCAGATATTGCATGCACATGCCCTTGGATCCCACTTCCTGATTTAAACATGAAATAGATTGTTTTCTTTTGAGTGCTCAGAAAGAGGATATTATCACTGACTCTGGCCTATACCATCTTACAGTACCGGATCCTATACATCAATACCTGTATTTACTACCAAAAATTCACAAAGACTTACATAATCCACCAGGCAGGTCTATTGTTTCAGGTAGGGGGTCTCTGACTGGACCCCTTTCAGAATTTTGGACCAAACATTTGAAACCTTTGTTGAGATGGATTAGATCACATATACAGGACACAATGGAATTCCTAGAAATTATTTCTGATGTGCAATTGGAGCCAGAGTGGTTTTTGTTTACCATCGATGTCAGTGCATTATATACCAATATTCCTCACTGGGCAGGTTTACAGGCCTTACAATATTGGCTGGATTGGGTGGAATTATATCCACCTGGTTTCAACACATTTTTTTTATGTTTGGCTGAGCATGTGCATACCAAAAATGCATTTTACTTTCATGGTAAATATTTTTGGCAAGTACAGGGTACCGCAATGGGAGCATTTTTTGCTCCCATTTATGTGGATTTGTTTTTGGCCTTTTTAGAGGACAATTAATTTATGACTCTATATATGGAAGAAATAGATATATGGAGATGGTACCTGGATGACTGTTGGATGGTCTAAAGGACAGATAGTATTTATTTATTTTATTTATTTATTTATTTAAATTTGTTGACTGGGATTGTCCGACTGGACATAGGTCCATTTTCAGCGGAGGCTCGGGGAGAAAAGCTCTGCAGTAAAATAAACAGACAGTAGTTACATTGGATTACATAACGATTAACAATTTAACATAGCAATTACTTACAACATATTTACAGATGAAGAACATAGTACATCAGTAGACAACTAGAATCTTTAACTGTGAAGTACATAACAGAGATTAACAAATGTTACAATGAGAAGTTCCTGCTGTATAATAAGTACTTGGCTTATGAGCATCTGAGCTTGTTATAATCAAGGTAGTTAGTGGAGTGGAAAGAAAGGTAGTGGTTGGATGGGGTGGATGGTATTAGAGTGGGAGTTGCAAGGGCATAGCCAGCATGTTTTTAGGTGCGCTTTTAGTAAAATTTTGAGGTGGGTGCATGATGGTACGGAGGTAATTGTGGGTGGGAGTGAGTTCCATAATTTGGCTATGGCACAAGAGAATAGTGCTCCACCAGCAGAGTTATTGGCTTTAGTGATCTGCAAGTGATTTTTGTTGCTGGATCTTAGTGGTCTGGTGGTGCGATAGGGTTGGCATAGATTCTGGAGGGATGGGACATTTAGTGGATGGTTTACTAGTTTATGGGCTAGTGAGAGTTGATACCACTGAAGGAGGTGAGGGAGTTCAAGCCAGCCCAGTTCAGCAAGTGAGAGACAGTGGTGACTACGGTAGGATGCCCCTGTGGCGAATTTGGCGATTTTGTTGTAGCAGGTCTCTAGCTTGTTTAGATCACATTGCCTTAGGTTGGTATATATTGGAGAGGCATAAAGTAGGGTGGAGATAAGGTGGGAATTTGTTATTGAAATCTTTGCTGCTTTGGTGAGAAATTGCTTATTTCTGTATAACACTCCTAGTTTTTTGTGGACTTTTTTTATGGTCATGGATATGTGAATGTCAAATTTTAGTTTATTGTCTATTTCCACTCCTAGCAATTTGGTGTGTTCAGTTGGGTATATAGTGGTGTTGTCTTTTGCTGTGATGTTAAAGTTAGAGTTGTTTTGAGTATGTTTGGTGGGTTGGAAGATGAGTAGTTTAGTTTTGTTTGGGTTGAGTATTAATTGGGCATCGGATAACCATGTTTCAACAGAGGAAAAGGCTTCCTGTGTGACTTTTTGCAGTTTTGGTAGGGACTGGGCTGAGCAGATGATGGTCGAGTCATCTGCGTATTGTATGAGTGCGCCATGTTTGGTGGCAGAGGCTAGATTATTGGTGTAAACAGAGAAGAGTAGGGGTCCAAGGATGGATCCTTGGGGAACCCCTATGGAGACAGGTAGTTGGGGAGATATGTCATTCTGCCATACAATGGATTGTTGGCAGTCAGACAGGTAACTCTGAAACCAGTTGGTGACTAATTGTGAGAAGGATAGGTTATTGAGGACAGAGATAAGTTGTTTTGTGGGACCATGTCAAATGCTTTAGATAGGTCTAGGAAAGTAGCAGTGGAGAGATAGCCATTGTTTTTATGCTGAAGGATAGTGTTAGTAAAGTAGAGTAAGGCAGTGGTGGTGCTATGGTTTGGTCAGAAACCATGCTGAGTACAGGAAAGGAGGTTGTTAGTAAGGAGGTAGTCTGAGACCTGAGAGTGTATGCATCTCTCTAGTAGTTTGGAGAGTGAAGAGAGAATAGCTATGGGGCGGTAATTGGTTAGTTCTGCGGAGGGTACGCCTTTGTGGAGGGGAATTATATGTGATACTTTTCACAGTGTGGGAACGTAACTTTCTGATAGAGATTGGTTAATCAAGATGGATATTGGGTAGGCCAGAGCATCAGCTGCGATTTGTAGGTATTCACTTGGGAGGTTGTCCGCTGCTAATTTGGTGGGTTTAAGTTTAGTTAAGAGTTTTTTTACGTTGGAGGTAGGTACAGGAGAAAAAGAGAAGGCAGTGGGGAGATTACTAGTTGAAGGTGTGGGTTGGAGGGAAGGGGGGTTGTGTTGTTTAGCTAGTGATAGTATGGTTTGGGTGAAGTGTGTGTTGAATGAGGTAGCAATATTTTCTGAGGAGTGAGGGATGTTAGGAGGAGGGGTACTGACTTTACCTGGGTGGAGGATGGAGCTTATGGAGAACCAGAATTGTTTGGGGCTGTGTTGTGAGGAGTCTAGGGCAGACTGGTAGTATTGGAATTTGTCCTGTTTTATTAGTTTTTTGACTCTATTGCGTAGTTCTAGGAATTTCTGTCTAGCTGAGGGGGTTTTGGTTTTGCGCCAGTGTTCCCAGGCTTTATCCCTGTTTTTCATTTCTGACTTAGTGGTTTTCTGTAGCCATGGGGAGGGTTGTGCTTTGGTTCTGGAAAATCTTATGGGGGCATGGTAATTCAGGATGTTCAGGAAGGTAGTGTTAAAAAAATCAACTGCGTCATCTAGACTGAGGTACTTTAGAGGATGCCAGTTACATTCTTTGAGGGATGAGATGAGTGTGAGTGGGTTAAAGTTTAGTTTTTTGCGTATTTGATGGTAGATGACAGATTTAGCTTGGTATAGGTATTTTTTTAGTATGAATGTTGGGGAGTGATCACTGAGGCTATCTGATAAGAAGCCTGTTATATATGACTGGGGGCTCTTACTGACTAGTATCCAATCCAGGGTAGTGTGCTTGCTGGAGTTTTTATTTATCCTGGTTGGTGACTGGACTAGTTGTGTGAAGCCATGAAGGTGTACATGATGGGTTGGATTGTTGCCAGAACAGGATTGCCAGTCAATATTGAAATCACCTAAGATGATAGTTTCTTGGGGGAGATGGTGGGTAGACCAGCTGAGGAGGTTTTCTTGTGGAGGGATGTTTTGGCCAGGTGGGAAGTAGCATCCAATTATGTTGATGGTTTTGTTTTTGTTAATTTTGAGGGTGGTATATATTATTTCTTCATTGCCTATTTGTGGAACTGATGATTTTAAGATCTGGATGTTTAGATGCTGTTTAAATATTATAGCTACACCACCTCCTTTTTTGTTTAGCCGGTCTACTCTTAGTATGCCGTAACCTCTAGGGAGTATTTGCACACTGGTAATGTGAGGTTTTAGCCAGGTTTCTGTCAGGATGACTATATCTGGGGAGTACAAGTCTATGGTGGCATGGAGTTCATGGACCTTGTTGGATATACTTCTAATATTTAGGTTTAGTAGAAGGAAGTCACTTGGCTTTCTTTTGGCTGTAATATGGGAGAAGTTGTGGTTTCTAGTCTAATTATGAGGATTGGGGTTGGAGATGGTAGGGCCAGGGTTGGGGTGGATGTCTCCACTTAGGGCTAGTTTTGATATGCATAAGACTATTAGTTTTCTCAGTTTTTGAATGTGTTTGCTTGTAAGGGAAACTTTATGATTGTGCTCTGTGGGTAATAGGTATGGTGGGAGGATTACTATGTTAAGTTGTAGGGATGCTTTATGTTTGAGTAATATAGTTGGTAGTATGTGGGGGGTGCATAGGGATGGTTCTTTAGCTGGTTGGAGGGGAGCTGAGTGTGGGTGAGACATGAGTGGTGGTGTGAGTAGTAGTGTAGTGGTAGTGGTTGAGTGGGGGAATGATGGAGCTTTGGTAGGATATAAGATATGCAAGGAGAGTGCATGCAGTGAGCATAGGAAAGGTATGCTTGTACATGTTAGTTGAGGAGGTGTGATAGTAGTGGGAAGATGAAGGAGGTAGTGTTGGGTTAGTGCTGTGGTTGGCTATTGGAAAGATGGGAGGGGTTTGAGTGCAATAAAGGTGGGACCACTGGGGGCGGGAGGGAATAGGGGGCAGGGTGGGGAGCGAAGCAGGTAGAGACCCTGTTAGTTGCTGGTATGAGGGGCTGGAAACAATCACAAAGCAAAGACAAGTATGTGTTAAGAAACAATCACAATTGACCAAGGACTGCTCTGAAACTGTAAGTCATTTCTTAATTTCTCAGGTGGAAAAACAGAATAACCTTGTATCAGTAGGCTACTGTGGTCATAGTCTAAATTAACAAACACACAGTACTGATCAGTTATGGATACTATTTGCTAACAGAAGGGAATAAGAGAAAGTGGAAGATGTGTGTGTGTGTGTGTATGTGTGTGTGTGTGTGTGTGTGTGTGTGTGTGTGTGTGTGTGTGTGTGTGTGTGTGTGTGTGTGTGTGGTGGGGGGTGCTTACAAGCCAAAGCAGAGTGCTCTCCAGGGGAAAATGAATAATGAATATTTACAGGAATTTGTAGAATATCTGAAGAGCAATACGTGGGGAAATCAATTTATGGTTAATTACCATCTTCAACAGATTAACTTTCTGGATGTTATGATTACAATAAATATTGATTTTACTCTTGATAGACAAATATACCATAAATACCCACAATATAATTCATTATTACATGCCACCAGTTTCCATCCTAAGCATATCATATGTAATATCCTCCAAGTCGCAGTTCCTCCGAATGAGATGAATTTGTTCAACTCAGAATACTTATGAGAATTATAGAGAAGATCTTATTAGGAGATTTTGAACCAGGGGATATAAATATGATAATATTATGTCTGCTAGCAATTGGGCTTCTGCTAAAGATAGGAATGAGTTGTTAGTATATAAGGGACAACAAGATACTGGCAAGTCTGATATTCGTTGGTCACTACATTTGGTCGTAATACCAATTTACTTATGGTTACTGTGAATTGACATTGGAATATATTAATGGCAGACCACAGACTATCTGATATACTGAGTTCTAAATGTCTATTTTCCTTTCACAGTGGTAAAATATTGGGTTCCCATTTCAGCCATTATAAACAATGGACTGAACCTATTAGATCCAGACAGCAACATACAATTACTTGGGAACTACTTTATGGGTGTGCTCCTTGTGGGCACTGCACGTATTGTTCTAGGGTAGTTAAGTCTAAACAATTCTCCAGTAAAAATACTACCATGGTATATGATATAAACTTTCTTGCCAGTTGTTGTACCAATTGGATCATTTATCTTGCTATATGCTCATGCTCAGCATTTTATATTGGGCAGACATCCAGGCCATTACGCTTACACATTACGAAACACATCAGTGATATTAGGAATAAAAACCACTCTGGTGCTCTGTACAAACATTCATTAAAACATACAACTGCTTGTTTTTTATTTATTGTTATTGATAAAATATAAAGGGACAGGACTAATAAAACTGGATGGCATACCATTCTTAATCATAAAGAAAAAAAAACTGGATCATTAAATTGGGGGGGGGGGTTCCCTCCAGGATTAAATGAGCAAGTGTGATTGGGCAATGAGAATTATATTGGTGATGACCAGGATGTATATAAGCTAGTGCAATATTGATGTAATTGCTATTTACACTGAGGAAGGCTATTGCAGCTGAAATGGGTCTGATTTGTATGATTTGTGGAGTACTCAGTTTTACTTAAGTTTACTGTACCTCTATGGTGTATTGAATAAATAAAAAAATATATAAATATATATAAATATATATATATTTATATATATATTTATCATCCACACTTATGTGTGTTGGCCTTGATTTTCTGAATATAATAGGACTGACTCACCATAAGACCTTGCAACTCTGATACCCTTCTTGCAAAGGTCAGATCAATCAGTAAAACTGTTTTCCATGTTATGAACTTCAAGTCAGCCAGATTAGCTGTTTCAAATGTAGGAAGAGTTTTGCTTCTCTAGCAACAAATTAAGATCCCAAGGAGGTGCCACTGATTTTCTAGGAGGCATCTTATGCAAAACCCCTTTCAAGAACATTTTGACAGGAGACTACATTGGAAGAGGATCCTGGACAGACATGCTGAAATGACTGATACATTTACCTTGACAGAGGAACAAGAAAGGCCATAGAAAAATAACTCACATAAATATTGCAGAACCAAAGAGCATCTAGCCCTGAATATGTGCTGGTTATGTTGTTGGAACCAACAAGGAAACATTTTCAATTTGTTAAAATATGATTTTCTAGTAGCAGGCATTTATGCCTCCATTACTACCTGCTGTACGTCCTCATTAAACAGGTGCCTAAAAGGAATTAATATCCTATACTCCAGGTAGTCAATTGAAGTTGATTGATGTTAGGGTGTATCAAACACCCCTGTTCTTGTGTGAGTACATCCAGTCTGTGAGAAAGCTTGTGGCAATTGCTCCTAGCCATTTTCAAAAGAAGGGAGAACCAGAGTTACCTGGGCCAGAAGGGGGTCACACAAATAATTTGGGATTCTTTCTGAATCTTCAGACGTACCCTGGATATTAGAAGAAAGGGTGGAAAAGCATACAGGGACATTCCTGTCCAAGTAAAATAAAAGGCAGCTGCTTTACGGCCTTCTTGCATTGAGTCCCAAAACAGAATCTTGCCAGCTGATTGCTCAGAAAGGGGGCAACGAGGTCTACTTGAGAAACTCCCCAAAAATGGATCAAATCTTGCAAGACCCCCTGATGTTGTCCCAGTTAAAGAGGTTCTGCCCCCTGTCCTGCTCAGCTTGTGTGCCACACAGTCTTGCTCTGATGGAATGTTGGATGCCTGAAGAATGAGATTGTGCTGTGAAGCTACATCTCAAGCTAACATGGCTAGTCTGCAAAGGGGGTATGACCTGGTTCCTCCTTGCTTGTTGCTGTATCACATGACTGTGGTATTATCTGTAACCACTTGAAGAGGTCCAGAGGAACAAAAGATAGTTCAGAAAGTTAAGTGCCTTGATCAGGGCAAACAACTCCTTGATATTTATATGTTTGTGTCTGTCCTTGGTGTCCCATACCACCTGCATTTTTATCCCTTCCAAAGCTGCTCCCCCAAGTAAAGTCCAAAGCATATGTGGTGACTAAGAGCTTTGGAGCAAGGAGGGAGAAAGGAGGCCTGGATTTAAGAATATCTGTTTCCACCAAAAGATTTTTCTTCTGACAAACCATAGCACTGGGATTTGAAAAGATAAAAGGAGTTGATGCTGGGGCCAAAGAGATTTCAGATACCACTGTATCTTTTGCATGTGCAGTCTTGCCAGAGGTATCATAAGAATGATAGATGCAGTGAGAAACAAAATCCTGAGGTATTCCCGCTCAATGACCAAGGTCTGGGTGGAAAATCTTAGAAACAGATCTAGATAAAGATCTATTTTTTTCCACTGGAAAAAAATCTCTTTGAACAGAGATGTTTAGTTGATATCCCAGGAACACAATCCTGTGTGAAGACATCAAGAAAGACATTTGAATGTTCTCTTGGAATCTCAACTTAAAAGATCTCTCACCCAAGAAAAATAGATTTTCTGACATTTTGAACAAGACTCTGCAAAGATAAGCAAGTTGTCTAAATATGGAAAAATGTGGATAACCTGTAGCCTGCAATGAGGTATAACTGGAACTAGACACTTTGTGAACGCTCTTGGTGCAGTAAATAGTCCAAAGGGTAAGGCTAAAAGCTGATAATGTGATCCAGATGCACAAAACCTTAAAAAATGTCTGAAGTCTGGATGAATAGGGATATGATGATAAGCATCTTTTAAGTCTAGTGTTACCAGGAAACTTGAAAGAGGAAGAAGAGGTGACCAGTTGTGAAATCACATCATTTTGAATTTGTTTACTAACACAAACAAGTTTAAGAAAGAAAGGTCCAGAAGTGGTCTCCAAGCATATTCTTTTACTAGGATCATCATTGAATAGACTCCCTTCCTCACTTGGGAAAGTGGAACTGATTGTATCACTCCTTAGAATAGCATGTGGTGAAGAACATGAGGAAACAAAAGACTCTGATATGGAGGATGAGGAATGACCCCATAAAAGGATGAATTTCCTCCCACTGTCATCAATAACCGTAATGAATATTTTTTAGAACCTATTTGTCTGAAACAATCTGTTGCCAAAAAGAAAAACTGAGATTCAGACTTTCTGGGGGAAAGGAGTTAGGGAGGGAGGAGATCACAAGGTCTCCTGAATAGTCATTCAGACTTGGACTGCTCGTGGTTTTCGTTTTGGAATCCCCTTGCCATTTCTACTTAAATGTCTGTTTACCTAAATTTTGTTAAGACTGTTCTTTTTTTGCCTAAACTGGATGAGGAGATAGAAAATCCATTCAACAATTTGGTAAAGGAGGCCTGAAAAATCTTTGAGAGATTCCTCGATCAGCCTGTCCCCTTTATTACACTTTTTGATCACATCTGCAGCAGAGGGGCCAAAAAATCATTCCATATCCTAGGAAAATTGCAAAATCATATTTTTAACATCATCTGAGTGGTTCTGAAAAGGCAGCCATGCAAACATCTTCAAAATAGTACCAGTGGCCATAGCCCTGGAAGAAGTATCAAAAAAATCATGCATACATACTTTGCAAACAATGAGTAGTGACCTGTGCAACAGAAAAAAAATTAAGTTATTTAAAGCAGATATTTCCTCACAAGAATAAACTGCAGGTAAAACAATCATATTTCAGAAGTAGTCAGAAGAAAATTTAGCATATGAACCTGACAACTCAAAATTCTGAAAATTAAAGTTGAAAAGTATACACTTTTTCCCATGCCTATCAATAATTTTCCCATGCTTATCAGAAAGAGTAAGCTTGGAATTAACAAACTGCTTAGCAGAAGAGGGATCAAATAAAGCTATAGCTGCTGGGTCAGGTTTGGGAAAAAATGTATAAAAAATTAAAAGACTGATGAACTTTATGCATCCTATCTGCCTTTTCAGGGTTAGCTGGCTGACTATCAGGAAAATCAAAGGCAGTAACACACTATACCGCTCAACCTCTTAGCTCAAAAAAAAAATCTGGACAAAGCCAAAAATAATGGGGGCACAAAGTCCCCATAATAGGGACAGATTTTAAATATTGCTCTTATAAACTTAGAAAGTTGCTAAAATAAAAGGTCATGTATTACAATGCATTTTCTGAAAGATATGAAGTCTAAAACGCAAATGTCTTTAATTATTTAGTGAACTCAGTACTCACTGATTTGCCACAAAAAGGAACAGACCAAAAATATGAGTAAAAAATCTGGACATCCTCTGAAAATCTTGACAGTTGAGAGGTATGTAACACACACATATACACTAAAGCAGACAGAACAAGAGGAATGGGTATGCGTTCTGGAACATTTTTCTGTAACAACTCACAGTATTTTCTAATGGAACTGACACATTCATGCAGTAGTTTCAGAGAAAAGAAACCTCCACAGGGAGAATCAGACAATGAGCTCTCCACTGAGTCTGAATAAGAAATCTGAAGAAAAAAAATTGTATCCTTCCCTCCATTTTCCTGTTCAGATTCAGAATCTTGAATCTCTTCAGAAAAAGAGATACACCTTTTTCTTTGACCAGAAACTACTTTACAAGAAGGAGCAGTAGCCTGTATTAAATTGTGATCCCAGCCCAGTAAACTACTCCTATCTAAAAAAATTGCGTAGCAGTAAATACTTGCTTGGTTTTCTGTTTCTTTCTGACAGGAAAAGTGGGGCCAGCTATGTTAGTAGCGGAGGCAACAGCTTCCCCAGGGATGGGTGCAGCATTCTGATCCAATGGGGAAACCTTCCCTGCTTCCTCTCTCAGGAATGACATGAGTGGCTGTCTCTTGCTCACTGAAACCCCAACAATATAAGAAGATGCACCTAACCCTCAGTGAATAGTGGCTGTAAGTTCCACACCAGAGGGATCGAGGGTAAAGGATGAGTGGCCTGAAGTACAACCAATGACCACAGCAGAGTCACACAATTGTGGCTAAGGCATATTGCCAGCTTGTTGTGGTGGCAAAGGCTGGTTGCTTAATTTTTTTCTTTTTGTGGATGGAAGGATCATTTGTGGGACCATTAGTCTGTTCCATAGTTATTCAGCAAATGCTGTGTCTTTCCAATTAAGACAACTTGCAATTGCCAGTAAACACTGCCAGGCCACAAAAGTTACTTTTTGACAGAAAAATACAGCAAAAAGTATTTTAGAACACTATGCCAGCCCCACAAAAGTAAAATAAACACAATTTATCCACAGAAAAATTGTTGTTTGTTACTTTACATCACTTTTAAAATGACAGATAAAATGTGTGCTCTGTTTATAAGTATGTCAGTCTCAAGACAGTCTATTAAAACACAACACTCCTATCTTTAAAATAACTTTCCTGGAGAGGAAAGTAATACAACATCAATAAAATTAAGAACATGGAAGTTTTTTTTCTCCAAAGGGAACTTATTTGCTCAGCAATGGAAAGCACAAGAATTCCATCAATCCTCGAAAACCTCAGAGTAGCATACTCTCTAGTGTCAGTAAAACTCTGAAGGGCTTCGCAACCAAACTTGTATTTTAGTCAGCTCAGCTTGAACAGCCTGATAGTTTGGGCATGTGGAAGGTGCCTTGAAGCTTTGGAAGCTGACGAGCTCTTATATTCTTGGCAAAATATAACCAATATAGTTAATAATACTGCAGCAGTGATGAATAGGATGAACATCTCCCCACTGGTCTATTTAGAGTCATCATCAGTGGTTGTGGTATTGCTGATTATATTCCACAACTTTCAGACTTCATGCTACATGTAATTAAGCTGTTGATGGCAGAGTTACATAGGTTCATAGATAAGCACTAGGCTAACTGCCCTTGCAGGCTAGCCAATTTCCCTTTTTGTGCTTGAAATAACATATCCCATTTAGTTATTGATTGACCTTACCCATCCAATGGTCAATAATTACTTATTACCCCTAATGAGAGTAACTGGGATCAAACCATAGATAATTTGAGGGGACTTATGAAAAGAAGATAAAGCATTTATGAGCTGCATCAGTCCATTAGTAGCACAGGGGCAGTCCTGGGGTAAATTTTATTTTCCCATCCATAGATCTAAGTTGTTCTTGAAAATGGACAGGGATAAACTTTGTTTTATGTGGATGGGGAGTCTGTTCCACAGCAGTGGTATTCTGTGCAAGATATACCTCTCCCTCCAAACCATTCTGTTGATGTGGCAGAAGAGATTTATATCCCTAGATTGAGTATTGCTAATGACATCTGACTTGAAGATGTGCAGTAAATCCATTAGTAAAGGGTTGGAGGATGTCTTGTATGCGAGACACAGGTCACCTCTTAGCAGTTTGTAGGATAGTCTGTAGCATGTTCTATGTATAAACACCAACAGGACTGATGTTAGCTACAGTTTATATCCACTGACATTTAATGCTCTCGTAAGCTACCATATTTGCAAATATGGGCAATATGGTCTTGGGTCGACTGCATAAATGTTGTTCCCTCAAATCTATCAGTTGTATGGCAGAATCCCTGTGAATTCTGAGGTGCTCAAAGAAGTTGTAACTTAATGTACCAACAAAAATTGGTTATCTGAAATGATTTCTTATGAGCAGCTATTTATACATCTCAATGATGCAGCCCCCCATGATTTCCTTAACCCTATATATTTATGACACTTTTCCTATATATCACTTATCTCACTCATTAGAAGCCACATACTTCGCTTTCAAATAAGCTTACCTCGAACCCTAGTTTTATCTGCTGTTAGGGTATCCAGTACACTACAACAGTTACACTATTGACATTTTTGATACATAAAAACAAGAAAGCTCAACTATCCTCCTGTTGATACCTATGAATTCTCTAAGACCAAACAGTCAGCTTCACACTTCATACTAAATAAATAGCAGAAATACCAAAAAGGTCCTCTCACAACATAAAGCATGTTACTCCATTTCAATCCATCTCACTCCTGAATCAAGGGCGTCACTAACTAAAGGTGTACTCATTCAAGATTAGAATATATACTTCCACTACTTGCTCTTAGTTCATCACATAATGCCACCCTACTACAGAGCAGCTTAAATAAACTTTATCACTTTATTACTCGGTCTATTCTACTAACAGAGCTGTAGTTATTTCTTTGCATGTTAACAAGAAATTCCTTTCCCAGTGTTTATGTACTGAAAAAAAAACAGAAATCTAGCATGCTTTCATAATTATTACCCAGTATCTTAAGCAAGCATAGTGAATTAAATGAACAGCGGCAATGCATTTTTCTGTCTCCCTCCAAGACATTTTCCACCATGTCCCTCAATACCATGTAGCTTTCTCACTTATGAAAGCATAAACATATGAATAACATATGAATAATAAGTGGCAAATAGTGATTAAAATCTCAACTGCACAATATGCTAAATGTCATATGTATAATAGTAAACATGCTTATAGCTTGCATTATTGCATTGCTCTCAGTTAAACTTGTGTTGCCAAGTGGTATAATGCCACAGTCTTACTGGAACTGGGAGGGGTTATATACATTTTATGATAACTGAATGGACATATTTACCTGCTTTTCAAGAGCCTTTGTCCAGATTTTCTATGTCTGTAGACTGAGAGGTGATGTCTATTACCCCATAGAGAGCATTATTATAGCACTCTAATAAAGGCCTGCTGGCTCCCTATAACTGCTGAGGTAATCTTTCTAAAATGTTTCACTTTTAAATTAAACAGTTGCAAATACTGCTTCTCCCTGGCTAACAAATCCTGCACTTCTGTATAACCGTCATGACAACTACAAGTATGGCACTACTTTCCTCAGACAACAAGTTATTAAAACTATCAGTGAAAAATGTGTTTTATAAGGTAGTCCCTGCTAAATGCAGCAAACTATCCCAACTTGCTACTGCTACACTACAGAAGGTTCAGAGAAAAGCTAAAGATCATCTGGTTAATGACCTGAAAGGACTTTAGTTAGTCATCAGTTATTTCACGATTTCATGTTTGTAATAAAGGAAATGTTTCTAGACATATAATTTGCTGTGGTGGCATTTTGTGTTAACTACATCTTAAGTCACTCTACGGAGATCATTTTACCACTTAATACCTCACTGATTTGAACCCATTACTGAATACATTACTGTGTTTGTACTGCTTGCAGAAGCTACCTGAAAGAACTTGAAAAGATACAATAATTTCATACAAGAAAAAGTGCAGCAATGATTATTTTATCTTATTTTTTTTTTTACTAACTTCTTTACTCACTTACCAGGTAAGTACACCGGACTACGGAACCTTTTCAGTCAAAACCCGGGTAAAATGTAATAAAAAAGATAGTATGTCAAGAATATGTAAACTGAACTTGGAACATAAAGAAACAAAAGTTTGGTAATTTTCCATGTGTAGAACATTTACATTACATACAAAGAAAAATATATAGCTTCCAAATGTTAAACAAAAGTAAATTGCAATGACATCTCTAGCCTCCTTGTACGCAGTTGTTACCCAGTAATGCAGAAGCAGCCGTACACTTCCTTTGGAAATTCTCAGACTGTTTCTGAAAGTGGTTCATGTGAAATTATTTCTCACTTCAGAGTGTAAGTGGTTCCAGAGAACAGGACCTACTCTAAAAATTTTTTTTCCAAAAAATAATGTTTAAATCTTGGCCTGACCAGTATAAAAGTGCTATCTTGGCTTCTTCTTAGTGAGTAGGTCTGGTCACTGAGAGTGAGTTTCATTTACAAGCAATAATGCCTGACAGGGTGTGTGTTAATGTGTAATTAACACCCGGCCAGGGGTGTTATGAGGCCCAATGCCACAGGCGGAGGGCCTCTACACCCTGTAAGGACATTAATTACACAGTAGCACACAACCTGGAGGGTGTTATTGCACTTAGACAATAGGCTTGCTGTATAATTGTTTTGTTTTACTTGCTTATTTATTTTTTAAGTACTATTTTTTTTTTGTATATATTTTTAATGTAAAATAGTTCATCCACCTACTGTTTCAAACTTGCTGTAGTATATGTTAATGGTGTTGGAGGAAGCATTTTACATCAAATATATATAAGAATGATATAGTGCTTAAAAAAATAAGCAAGTGAAACACAACAATTTTACATACAGCCCATTCTCTCTCCCATACACACATGCGCAGTCTACTCTGCTTTCACACACATACATATACACACAGTCTCCTCTGCTTTCATACACACATTCACTCACACAAGATCTGTCTCATTATCTTTCTCAGTCTCTCACAGTCTCCAGCTGCTTTCATACACACAGTCAGTCTCACTCTTTCTTGATCTCTGTCACAGGCAGTCTCCTCTACTCACACACATTCATTCAGTCACACATCACTCTCGCTTTCTCTCTCACTCTCACTCTCTCCATCCATCTCTCTTTTTCTCTCTCTTACACACACATGCACACACACACACACACACACACACACACACACACACACACACACACACACACACACACACACACACACACACACACACACACACACACACACACACACTGTCTGCTTTCATGCACCCATTCAGACACACATACATACAGAAACACACACACACACACACACACACACACACACACACACACACACACACACACACACACACATACATGATTGCTCTCTCTTTCTCTCTCTCTTACTTACATACATGCATATACTCTCTCACACACACACTGCACAGCAAAATTGCTGCTTAGCGAGTGTAAAATAACGGCTCGCTCACTCTCACTGACATGCATGTATATAATCACACACAAACATAAACACTCACAGACACACATGTACTTTTTTATCTTCTTTACACTCTCCAAACAGCAAAAAGATGAGCGAGCGCAAAATAATGGTAGCTGTTCCGTTTCCTCAGTCCAAGCTCCACGGCGGCTTGATAAGTAGCCATGAAGCGGCAGACTCCTTCTTCTTAGCGGACATTACTTGTACATTAATACCCCTCTGGAGAATGCTCGTTCTCCTATCAGGGTATTGATTTACAGTTTGCCCATTGTCTAAAAGAGGGGTAGTAACCTATTACAAGGATTTTAAATATCAAGATGCCTAAGAGCAAAATGGCTCTGTTTGAGATTGGTAATCATCAGGTCTTGTGAAATAGGTAAAAATTTGCAATAATGCAAATCTCCTGATTTAATTTTCAGCAGTTTCTTGTTTCTGTGTTTTAAGTGCAGAGTGTAGGCTTATGAGAGTTAGTGTGTAATCTACTTTGGGAATAAGGAAAATTTTGGCTATGGCTGTTCCTGCTTCTAGACAAAGAAGGTGGGAGATTTGAAAGCATAGCCTAGCTTAGCTGTGAGGGTACTTTGTTGGAGATGTTTTCTGTATGTGTGCATGCGTGCACTTGTGTGTGTGTGTGTGTGTGTGTGTGTGTGTGTGTGTGTGTGTGTGTGTGTGTGTGTGTTTGTGTGTGTGGGTGTGCATGTGTCTGTCTGTGTGTGTGTGTGTGTGTGTTAAAGCTCAGGAGGGGATCAAGTGTAAGTCCAAGGTATTTTTGCTCTTGTACATTAAGGATGGGATTTTCTTTCAAACCCTTAAGTATTAAGGTGGGTACTGTATGGAGTTAGAAATTAGAAAGTTAGAAAACATAAACTACAAATAAAATTCCACAGCTTCAATTAGTAGTATAATAAATCCAAAAAATAAATAATCCAAATGAAAATGACAATAAAACACTCACTTTTAATAAAAATGAAAACAAAAACAATTGGTAAGTGGTTTCATTTATAAAGAACTTCTTCAAACCTGGTTGCCCCACATACAAACCTTACATTTATATGTGAATAAAATCACATGATTAAAACATTAGCAGTGTTTTAACTCTTTCTTACATAAGACTGCTTTGGAATTTTCTTTCTCATTCATACCTGGATCTGCATCTGTGTTTAACCTCACTTGCCAAGCATATTCTTTTCAATTTAAATATTCTTGTGCTTCCCATCTTTTGTCTGCATTTAAAACTTGGTCAATAGTAATAAAACTAAACCCCACCTTGACATTATTATGATAATTAACAACATGTCTTGCTAAGGTATTAGTCACATCCAGCTTTTCAACTGCCCTAAGATGTTCATAGATTCTATGGTGGAAGCTACGTATTGTTCTTCCAATATAGAATCCATTACAAGAATTACATAGTGCTAGATATACAACAAACTTAGACTTACAGTTATAATTGCCCTTGATATTAATAGTGTAATCCCTAGCCCTTACTACTAGGGAACATAAACTATTCCAAATAGCTTCATGAACTATTATGTTTTGATTTTTATGTTACTAAGAGGTGAAACTGAGTTGGTATGTAAGACAATATGTGATCCAGTTCTGTTTAAAAGCCTGCACATGGATTGCACCACTTGGGAATTGACATTATATCAAGGAGCTTAATACTGTACTTTACAATTGTGGCAGATGCATAACATAACATCTAAGATTTTGAATATAGTTTTCATTACTGTCAGAAAAAATCAGTCATTAACTTCCTTCAAAAGTATTATTACTATGCATATGGGAAGTAGTAAATATTAATATGGGGTTATGGCATTCAAGTTCTGCGATGGGCAGTAATTTCTAAGCTAGGCAATCAAATATATGTAATGTACTCAGCCATTGCAAAAAAAGTTTTTAATTTTTGATCAAAGTTGTTGTAGAGCCACAGTTGTTTCTACTAGTTTATAATATATTGTGGAGTCCCAGATATGTCATATTTGTCTGCAGTATTTGCAGAAAAGCTGAAAAATAGTTTTCTGCAATATTACAACAGTTACCATTTTCACTCAATTCTACAGGACACCACTGCTCAGGTAATGACTATCCTGCAAAACGAGGGATACTTTGCAACCCTAAAGAGGACAGCGATTGCCAGGAGAGTACAAGAAGGTAGCAGGAGAAAGTTGGAGGGGCAACCATGAAAAGAGGACAAGAAGAAAATCATGACGGAAAGACAGGTACATATAGCAGAGGCAAGGGATTGAGAAAGAAAAGAGAGACACGGTTGCCATTACAGAAGTAAACACCAAACAGAAAGCAGGAGAGAAGTGGCTAGAGATGGAAAGATAGAGGGAAAATGTCTGAAGGACTGGCCAGTTGAAAATCTTGTATGATGACTACAGGAGAGAAGAAAAAAGGATCAGGTGGGGCAAGGTATGGGAAGGACTGGCAGTGGTGAAACTGAAGAAGGTTGAAAGTATGGGGAGCATTGGAATGAGTCAGGAAAAAGTAGATAAAATCCACTGAGTAACCAGGGATAAGAGCTTTGGTGACTGGACACTGAATCACCAAGACAATTAGTTTGCAAGGGAGACTTGAGGGATATGGGGGCAGGGTACCAGACTTTAGAAAGGCAGTCTTGGAGCTTAGATGTAGTAAGAGGGACTAAGTGATCAAGATGACCATCAAACAGACAGGTCAAATTTATGTTGTGATGCAAAGAGGCAGCAATGATCTCCTCGGAGCTCACATAAAGATATCAGTAAAAGGGGTTAAAGGTAGCATTCTCAGATGTGTTAATTGTACCTACAGCCAGCATGCTGAGGAAGGAGATGTTTAAGGATTATAATGAATGGATATGGTAGTGGACAAGAAAGAAGGTCTTGGGACTGGAAGGAGATGAGGAATTCTGCAGAGAGGCCTGCTGTATGCCAGAGACAGGGTCCATCTTAACTCAAAAGGGATGTGGGTGCTTAGACTGGGTTTGAAGAAAGTACACCTACCTTAAAACTTGAGACGAATGGAAAAGGGGTTGTCAGAAGTAGAACTACGACTAGACATGCTTGAAGTAGAAGGGAAAAAAGAATGCCAAACATAGCAGAGGAACAAATAAGGATAACTCCGAGCATGGCTATGTAGGATTACTAACTAATGTTAGAAACTGAGGTAGGAATATGGGGTTGCTGCAGTCAATGATACAAGAGAGGAAAGTAGATACGACTAGTGTTACAGAATCATGAGTGATGACAGCAGGGGAGATGGGACATGGAGGTACATGCATGTAAGTAGTTTAGGGATGATGGAAGGAAGAAGCTGGAATGGCAATCTTCATAAAGGAAGGCAGCAAATAAAGACAAAGGGGATCAGGAAAAACCATCCCATGAAAGGGCAATGAACTCGACAGGGGTAGATTGTAGGCATAATGCCTTAGTGCTTAAGAATGACCAGCAGACATCATCCAAACAGCCATCAGGGGATTTATTATTATTAATATTTTGTGATGATTTTCCTAACAGCCCTTCTGTATGCCATTTGAATGGTCAAAGAAAGAGCATGCACCATGTATAATTTGGAGGCACCACCCTTTTTCACTGGATATAGAACCTCATAGGTATCTCCATTCTCCCATCCCAAGCAGACAGGTCCTGCTTGATCTCAGCTCTTCATCAGAAATTCATTAACAGAAGATGCACCTTTGCAACTTGCTCATCAACCTTCACCCTGGTAAAGGTGAGCAGACAATACCTCTTCACAACTCTCCATCCCCAGCTGAATGCAACATCCAGTCTTTCTACCTTAACCCAGTTTGGCTGTAGTAAGGGCTTCATTCCTTTACAACATAAAACTAGCAAAGGTATTTGAGGTGTACAAAGAAAAGTTGAAGGGAAAGACAGGTCTGCCATGTCTTCAAAATGACAGGAGGGGTATACTGGGAAATTATGGGGAACAAATCAGAGGATTTGACTGACTATACTATTTATGAAAAGTAACATGGGAGTATGTTACACTGAGATAAGAAAAGGTAGGGTAGAAATAGAAGTTCATAGCCACTAGAACTGAGAAGGTGAAGTTGAAAGGGGACATATTGTCTTAAAGGTAAGATAAAGCAAAATGACCAGATGGGCTGCCTCTCAAGGTCTTTGAATCTGACCAGTACATCTAATAGATCTCCTTGGGGAAATCTTCATTAGATCACTGGACAGTAGAGAAGCACTTCAGGACTGGAGGAAATATGTGGAATGGTATCCTTATTCAAGGGTAGGGGAGTAGTAACCTTGAGAGAGACTACAGCCTTGTTAGCCTAATAGCAGTGACACGTAAATTAATATAGAGAATTATGATGGGAAACTGTCTGCCTTTTTAGAAAACAGCACTCTCCTGAACAACAATCAGCATGGGTTTATAGCTCAAATGAGTATTCAGTCAAACCTCATCCAGTTTGTTTGACTGGGTTACAGTACACCCTGACAGGAAGGAACTATACCTAGACTTCAACAAAGCCATTGACATGTCTCTGTATATATAGCCACTAGGAAAACTGAAGGGTTTGAGATAACAGCAAAGCAGAAGAGCTGGACTGCAGCATAGATAAAAGATGAGAAACAGAGGGCTGCGTTCAGCACAGCTATAACTAGGGTTTGGCTAAGGAGGCAGATTTCCTGGGTACAAGCTTTCCCAGAGCACAAGTGGTAAGTGCTGATGGTACATGATTGCAGTTCCACCATTACTTTATGAAGCCACAAGGATATCACAACCTTAAATAATAACAGTACTGCATTTGTAGTCATGGCTGAAGCAATGAAATAGTGTGTCGTTTGTTAAGTGGTAAAAACTACTTATTATTTATGTAGCAAGAAGCCTGGTACAGTTTTTGAGCCATAGAAGATATATATTTCTTTAGTCTGTATCTTTGCTAAGACTTGTTTTCTTGTTCCTCAGTTTTAATGAGAGGGGGCACCTGTTTGTAGAACTGCACAGGGTGCCAGATGATCTAGCTATAGTTTTGGTGCTAAGAATAACATTGTCAGAGGTAAAGGCCGTGAACAGTCGAGTACTTGAAATGGCGGAAAGTGCAGTAGCAAACAGACAAGAGTGTGGAAAGCGGCATAACATTGGTGAGTTATATTTTGAGATGTTCTGTCATTTCTTATTCTGTCAGTCAGAAAAGATGAAAGAAGTTTAATGGACTGAAATCAAAACCCAGAACTAGTGTTGATAGTGACAGTGCATCAAATTTCAAATTATTATAAAGAACTCAAGGTCAGCATTCATGTTTAATAAAAAGGAGGAGCACAGAAGAAAAGAACAATAATATGAGGCAACGTGAATGATAGACTGGAAAATTAGGGACCAGCACTGAATAAGCAGCATTCTGGGCTCTCATACAAAAGATCAGTCTGGTACTTAGCAGAAAGGTTTAGTCTGACATTTATTGCAGAAGAGTAAGGCTTCAGTTATCAAAGACCTGCTTAATGTGGTTGACTTATTGATTCCTTCAATCTGCATTTGTCTGTTGTGTGACTGAACAAGCTTCTTAAGCAGACAGTGCCTCTGGGATGAGTCTGAAAAGGGTCCGAGTGGATCAGTGTTCCACCCTAGTTGGCAAATATAATAAATGAATAAATAAACTAGAGAAATGAACATGAAGAGTTCAGTAATCACAATGTACCTATGTCCTTAATGCCTAAAAGTTTGGAGTGGTATAAATTGAAAAGGGTGCAGTATAAGTCACAGATAAATAAAGAAGGGTGTAGTATACATCAGATAAATAAAGAAGGCTGCAGTACAAGTCACAGATAAACAGAGAAAGGTACAGTATAACTCATAGATAAATAGAGAAGGGTGTAGTATAAGTCAGAGATAAATAGAGAAGCGTGCAGTATAAGTCACAGATAAACAGAAGGGTGCAGTATATGTCACAGATAATAGAGAAGGGTGCAGTATAAGTCATAGACAAATTGAGAAGGGTCCAGTATAATTGATAGGTAAATACAGAAGTTGTAATATAAGTCATTGATAAATAGAGAAAGGTGCATCATAAGTCATGGATAGATAGAGAAGGGTCCAGTATTACTCATAGATAAATAGAGGAGGTGCAGTATAACCCACAGATAAATATAGAGAAGGGTGCAGTATAAGTCACAGATAATAAAGAAGGGTGTAGTATAAGTCATAGATAAATAGAGAAGGGTGCAGTATAAGTCATGAATAAACAGAGACGGGTGCATCATAAGTCATGGATAAACAGAGAAGGGTTCAGTATTACTCATAGATAAATAGAGAAGATTGCAGTATAACCCACAAATAAATATACAGAAGGGTGCAGTATATAAGTCATGGATGCTGTCCAGATGAATACTTTATTGAAAAAGATAGTAAATTAATGCAAAATTACAATCATGTCAGAAAAAGAGATTTAAGGGTAGAGCTTGGTATAATGGTTAAAGTATTTACCTTACAGGCACAAAGTACAGGGCTTGAGTCTCACATGTGGTAACTGGCTATGCTTAAAATGACCCAGAAGGATAGTTATCCTGGTAATAATTTATGAACCTAAAAGAAGGCATTTTGGAGCTACCAGTGCTCCAACACACCTCAAGGCATGCCGCAAATTAGATGTGGTAATAAATAGCAGAATTACATCTTACCCCGTATTCCCAAAAAACTCTCTCAGAATGCCTCTGAAGATGAATTTCCACTATAATGCCATGATGATGCATACTAAACAGTGTTAAAAATAGATAATGGGCTGGATTCAATAAACCCTACACAGCTCGCTCACGCTAAGTTTGTGGCATGACATGCACACAGTTTACCTGCCAATTTGTATTCAGTAAATAGCTCTACATGAAGTGTAGAGCCAGGTAAACATCGTTGCATGCTAATTAGTGCATAAGCAGATGAATTACATGCAAATCAACCAAACATCCAAGATGGCAGAGCTATTCAACAACCAAACAAAGGCTTACGTAGTATGAAGGACCAGAATGAAAAATAAAACACTTCAATGCAGTATGGAAATATTTAATATAATCCACGAAAACTATAAAAATCTTACAAAGCAATTTAGTAGTAATGGTTTTGTCCAAAACAAAATATGTTGTTCTCATCTGGATCTCTATTAAAAGAATTATTAGTGTTGTGACTTGCAGAAAACCCTGGTTTCTCCTTAAGAAGTGGGTCCACATACTGCCACACTAAGCAATGAACTGAGAACCAAAACCACGGCATGTCCATGCAACCAAGATAATACTAAGAACATCCAAACAAAGGCTCACGTAGTGTGAAGGACCAGAACCAAAAATAAAACACTTCTATGTTGTATGAAAATATTTAATAAAATCCACCTAAAACTGTAAAAATCTTACAAAGCAACTTAGTAGTAATGGTTTTGTCCAAGTTTTGGTTCTCAGTTCATTTTTCAGCATGGCAGTGTGTGCACCACACCACTTCTTATGGTGCTACCAAGGTTTCCTGCTAGTCCCAGCACTAATAATTCTTTTTTAAATGGAGATTCCAATGAGAACAACACATTGGTAATTAAACAATTAATATTTGTTTTGGTGTTTATTTTACTTTTATTTCATTTATTTTTATAATTTGCATGTCATATTTGTGGCTTTGTTTCTTTAATGTGTGATTTGTCAATTATGTCACAGTTAGGGGTTTAATTGTTTATCTGTGTGGCTGCAGTGTATAAGCTGAGTTTCTGTGGTTAGTATTTTATTCTGAAGAAGTCCTCTTTACGGATGAAAGCGCTCAATAAATGTAACTTATTTGCAGATTTGTTGCCTCAGTTTTCATCCATTTTTTTGTTTTTGTTAGTTTTCTACTTGTGTTATTTGTTTTACTTGTTGCACCACCCTAATGTAACACAGTGCATCTGGGGCCAGGTTCTGTAAAGTTTGCGGCATCTGGCGCATTATGCCGATATCAGTGCTAAAGTTATGGATAATGATGGAATATGCAAATGTGTCATACTGAATTAAGAATATCTCAGTGTACAAAGAAGTATCCCAGTAGTAACAGTGCACTGAACATTACACGCAAGTAATCCATGTATAATGAAAAACTGCTGTCAAATTGTGATGTACATTACAAAGGTTATGGAAAGAATCTCACAATTCAAGCATCCTAACCATCTTAAATACGTATCTACAACAGAATCTCTCCAGTAAGCTTAAGGACAACTAATGAACATCACCTTAATTCCATTATTATTAAAATATGCTAACTCATGCTTAAGGATTCCAAAGGAATCTGTAAACTTTTTAATAAAAAAAATTTAATAAAGGTGACGGGCAATCATGGCCACATTGCCACAACTAACATTAGCTAACAATGGGAGCGGGACTTGCATGGGGAATACAGGTAATGTACACACTAAGGAGAGTAAGAGATAGAAAAGATGATATAGGGTATGGATGAAGAAGAGGGACACACAAGAGGAATGATGGTACATGAAAATCAGAGGAAATGTTGGGGGGGCATGGGCAATTGTTGGGGTGGGAATAGACCCCATTTTTTATTGTTTAAGAACAGAAGGAAAGGTAAAGAAAGAAAAGAGGTGGAGGTGACCATCATACCAGGTATACTCTTAGAACAAATATCACAACACATGACAGGCGAAAAGGGGAAAAAAACAGTAAGGACAGGTAAGTTACACAGACAGCACACTGCACAACACAGGCAATGGAAAGTTATTAAACAGGGTTGGGATGCATACCAGCCATTATTAAATTCAGAAAAACATATCTACCTATGCACTATCAAGTTAGACATGTCACAAACTGTGAGGTAGTCATACCTGGATGTGTATGATCAATGGTAGATGTGTGTAGTGGGGTGATAAATAAGGAATGCAGTACACATTGGATGAATATACAATATCCAAGTACCCAAGTAATCTGTCAGCAGTACAAGTATAAGCCCAGCAACAACACAGATGAGCAAATGCAGATCTAGTAATGCTACATAACTGCAGCAGAAGACACAACCAAACCTCCAACCATGCATGTGAAAGGCAAACAACCAAAAACAGTGCCAAATAGCAGTACTGTAACAAAATGGCTGCTAAATACACAAGTAGGTGTACACAACCCAAATAAACATGTAATGGAATGATATACATGACACACATGTGCCATGTGAAAGGCAACACACAGGTGTAGATGTATATGTATGACTCTCTGTGGTCTAAATGGAGTGTACATTAAAGCAATGTCAAAACACATACACACACCAATGACATGTAAGAATACTTGCAAAAATCTAACAGTGCAGCTTAAAAAATATATCAGGGTGTGCACAAGAATTTCAACAATGAACACTGGTTAACATACAAGTATAATAAAAACAAGGATGTATAGCAAGAATTAGCCAGCAAATTGTGTGCAGATGTTCTCCATCCATAAAATGACCACACATTTGGCACATGCTCAACATGTCAGCAACGTAATACATGACAGTAGTCAATTAATGCAACAAAGGCAAACATATATGCAAAATGTAATACATAAACATGAAAGTGGATGTGAACAATCTGAGCCCACATCAGGGAAAAGCAGGGCAACAAGGTAAGTTTACACATTGCAAATGCATGTGCACAGCACACAGGCTGTTGTCAATCATCATCATCAATACCTATTGGGTTCTTGCATGGAGCACCTGCCTGTTACGCCGAGCTATTGGTTAATGCACCATATTTTGAGAAGTTACACAGAGTTGTGCAAAAGGGATTCCAAATGCTGGAATTTTAATGAACTTCATTAATTATATAGGGCACAAATGGTACTTAAAGATGGCTGCACATTAGGTACTCTTACTTTCAGTGATACCTTAGTCATAGGTTGCTGATAAGGTAAATTGCCACATGCTAGCATTTCTGTTATGGGAAATATTATCCCTGTTAACATTACTCATTCTCAAGTGTTCCAGTTTAGAGTTATTTTTATTGAAAATGTGTGCTTTAAGACAAATGCTTGTAATTTGCTTGAGTTCTGTCTGATTTATTTTTCGGCATACATGTGTTGCCATCTGCATTAAGGGCATGCAGTAATTTCCCATATGCAGTTGTATAGACAGATTTACATAGCAAAAGTGAAAAGTACATAAAGACAGATTTACGGATCATCTGTATGTCTTATGGGTGACTCCATACACTCTGTGGTGTACAGAAGTCTATGGATTCCAGCAGTATCCATATGCACTATGTCCTTTTGTTGTTATGGCTATTTACTCATTGATGGTTCTTAACGTAAGTCCTATAACTACTGTCTCAAGATAAAAAGGATCAGTGCTCTCACTGGCCTACTAATGGATATGAAAATTTTCCAACACTTTCCATAAGTTGTTCAAATGATAATTTGTGTAGTATTTTAATGGGAAATGCATGTAGATTCCTGTGACATGATACTGCTGCCTATGCCTCCATTTAATATCTATATACTGTAAGGGGTTTGAATCCCACAGACAGCCTCTGCAGATATCATAAGTTATATTCATTTTGCAACCATTATGTATGCATTCATTGGTGTCACTTTTTATATGTCACATTAATGTTTGTCACAGTAAGTGTTTAACTGACATTTGCACTGCACAAGAATGTATACTGTTGATGGAGACACACACTGTCCACATAATCATCTGCATAACTGGGCCCCCAAAGGAATATGATCATGTGCATATCATTGTCTTTCAGATGGAAAAGAGACCTAGGAGTGCAATTTCTCCTCACAGGAAAATTATATCATACTAGATGCACTGCGACAAAAAGGACAGAGCCTCCTTGGATGTGTAGGGAATAAAGTATAGAGAAATGAAGTGTGAGCCAACATCACCACCGCAATTAATTCAGTTAGAGGTTAAAACAGATCTAATGAAGTCTGTCTACAAGACTGCTCTCACATGATCCTCAGTGCAGCCAACAGGTTATGACAGTATTACAGATCGAGGGATGCCACCGGTGATGGACCACCATTGACCCTCCCTGATGAGATCACAAAATTTATTGCATCCCTGCATACAGTGAGTGGGGAGTGGTGCATACTCAGGGTAGGACAGAAGCAGGAGTTCTGGGCCAAACATTGTCTTACTTTGCATGACATGGATGACTATAGAGTAAATCATCACATATTGCTGTTGCATGCATGTTCATGTATTGTCATTTTGGATTTACAGCAGCAGAATTGAACCATGCACAAAAATCCACACAGGGTGATGATTGTGAATGTAAATTTAATGATGTACTCATACAACTGTAATACAAACAGAACAATGCAACCAGCATGTGTAAAGCTGTCTGCATTAATATTCATAGGTCCAGCTATTGTTGGACAACACCAGGGAATGGCAGGTGAATGTCTCCATACTGTGTTACTGACATCACTACCTGTTATTGCCTCACCCTCATGTCAGGGCACTGCTGTTTACTGTCATATTTGTTGGTATTTCCCTAACACATTACACTACAGGTACATCCAAAGAGAGCCCAAGCCATGCAGATGCAAGTACAGATAGACTAGGTATGTTACCACAAAAGCGTCATAGCTTGCAGCAATGAGTAGCAGAGCTATGATACATGACATTAATGTCTCTGGTTTTCAACACAGGGGCATCTGCAACATCCATCTCATGAGTATCTGCAGCGCCTGTTACAATGTCATATATGTCATGCTGTCAGTATTTTGTTGCCTGCATACATGACTGTGTTGTCATTCCCTTTACCTTCCCACTGCAGGATCTGCAGTACAACACACAAACGCACAGTCAGTGGTATGTTATTACCTAACTTTCATACATGCCATTGCTGTTACTCCTGTTGTTATCCTCCATTAATACTCTGTCCTTCTACCTATTTCTAGGCCAGACTGCATCATCATCAAGTGCATAAACAAGTGGTATGTCTATGTAATACCTACTGTATGTTTTAACAGCACTTGAATGCTTCATGCTGGTAATGATGTGATTAATAATGCTGACTTTTTTCCCTACAATACTTGAAGCTCATCCCTCTTCTATCACACCATCTTCCCAGGAGGACTTGTCAGGAATGTGTTATATTTGCATCCCTCCCATATGTCATGTATGTTAGCTATGTAATCTAATTGCCAACTCTGTGTTATGTAGATTTCATGACCCATACACAGACAAGACCTAATGATAATTATTGCAATGAGATATATGCACTATATGTCTTTAGTGATATCCAGCATGTGGTGTAAGCATGTTGCCCTGACCTATGTCATCTGTCCCTACTTTTAGCACAACAACTATCTGCATCCACAATTAGCCCATCCAGTGATCATGATATAGCATCTGATGTGTTTCAGTATGGTAGCATGGCCCCTGGCATGCAGGACAGTGACATGGTGATGTAGTCCATCTGAGATGGTGAGTCATGCGGATGCAGTGGTAGCCTCAGATGTGGAGGGAAACTTGTCCAGCCATTCTGGTAAAGAAGGCATATCAGATGATAAACAGGATGATGCCAGTGAACAACAGACCCAAGTTGAGACTCCTTCTGATTTTGATAGTTCCCCACAGCACATTGATACTGGCTGTCACAGCAGATGTGTTCTTACAGATGGTGTACATGGCCAGGTGTCAGAAGGTGTCCACCTACTCCTATAGGCAAATGAATGTTCCTAGCAATGTCATGGATCTGATATCCCTACACTTGCCCGTGTCACAGATCATGTTGCACACCAGCTGGGTATGCTGCATGAAGGAAAAGAGCACAGACACAGTGAGGAAATGGCTTTATTGGCTTCTGAGAATGAAAGTATATTATTTGTGGCATGGTCAGTAGAATCCCTGACCTCTACAGTACTACAGCAGTGCTTCAGTACAAATAGGGTTTTGCATGTCCTCACTGTGCTTAGCTGATTGCCACATGGGAGAGGAAGGCTCCCTCTCTGCAGAACCAAGCTTGTCCCTTGGGCATCAGTGTCTATGATCTAATGTGCACACACTTCCACTGCTGGCCCATCTGCTGTGGGCCCGACAGTCATGACCAGACAGTCAAGTCGCAGACATGCTCTTCACTTTCACA